>NC_090265.1:1216244530-1216544530 GCF_040414725.1 Anabrus simplex | reverse complement strand
AATAATAATAATAATAATCCCCACATTAGCCACACCAGCCATTTGAGCCACGAGGCGCTACTGATACATACATACACACATACACTACACCAATAAATACACATTTGATATTTAAAATCAGCCTTGTCAAAGTTTATAACTTTGGCATTTGGTGTTTAATAATAAGTTGAGAGGTCCAAAAGATATTTGGTAGTGTGAAAAAACCGCTGAGGAAGAGGACAAGAAGGTCCTCGAAGCATGTGCGGTGTATTAGGTAACAACAAATAATTAATTAAATAACTCTAAGTATGGACAAGGCTGATTTTAAATATCAAAGGTGTATTTATTGGAGTAGTGATTGTAGTCTATACGGATCATTATAAAATCAAACCACGATGGTTAAGTTAATATACCTACTGTACATACATACATTAAGAAGAACATAAATACGCAGTCACCGAGCTAGAGAATAAGCCAGAAGCAATCTCCTTTCCGACTGGAATCCTCTGAACGGATGACCACAAAGCTAACCATTTATCCAATATGCCGGATAGAAGAAATTATAACTTACTGAACATCTGTTTGTAATAGTTAGGCTTTGATTGGAACCGTCACGTGGCTGTAACTTTAAGATTCGTTGCGCTCCTTGAGCATCAGTTTTCTGCGAAACTTTCTGGGGTGATGATTCCATTATTCAAAAGAAATTTACAAAAATTACAAAGGTGTACGGAGCAAGACGTAGTAAAACCGTGAAGTGAAGTTTGCGCTAACAATTTTCTCAAACGACACGCTTGGAGGTGACGGGGCGGTAGAATACATCCACGGTAATCACTGCATGACGAAAGAGAAGAGTGAAAGGGCGACCAGCGACTCTCAAGTTGAGAGTGTGCGGTCCTACTGGCTAATTCTGGCATTACTTCCACTTGCTTATGTCAGGCTCCTCACTTTCATCTTTCCTATTCGATCTTCCTTGGTCAACATGTTTTCCAGCCTCGACGGCATTGAAGCCTAGGGAGTCTTTCCTTCGTGACCTTCCCTTTTCCTTTGCCGATACCGGTACCTTCATTCTTCGAAGTGTCAGTGTTAAGAGAGAATGGTTGCCAATTTATGCTTCGTCTTAAAAAAGTAACTACCACCAGTAGCACCACACGCTTGGTTTTAAAGTAGCAATTTTATCAAGCTAAAGGGATTAAATTTTGGATCATCCGATTGGTGGGAGGACAAAGGTTTCAGGGGTACTTCTTCTTAAGGCAACAATCAACACCACCACCACTTCCAGAAATGTTTTGCTAGTCATATTTGTTTTCTTCCAACCCCAAAAGCATTAAGTTTATGAAGTCTGAGGAATCACATTCACCCTTGACGCTGATCCAATGTAGCATACATACAACCACTTGCACATAAGTCATTAACTATAGATCACAAACCTTCTTCAGTTATCTTACTTCACAAACATTCATAATTTTTACTACATTATTAAAACATAATAAAAAATAGTCCACATTTTCATTAATTATATATAGTTATCAGCAAGAAATAATCAATTCTTTATTTATAAACACAACAAGAAGTAAGGGTAGTTCCTGACAGCAGTGGTCACAATATTTTGAGCGCAATTGTGCTGGGTGCTCTTAGTAGAATACTTTTCTACGAACAGTACAACATTTTTGCCGTCATTGCCCTCTTGTTTTGATGGAAGATGTAGCATATAGTTCTCTTTGATGAAGATCATATACCGGTAGTGTTTTTGCAAAGGAATTAAGTTCTCAGGGCCGACTTTTCCAACCCCGATGGCATTAAATTTATGAGGCCTCAGAAGTCTTTCATTTTCACGTCCTTCTTAGCCTTTCTCTTTCTTTTGCCGATAACTTAATTCTTCTAAGTGTCAGACCAATTCAGTTTTCCTTCCGATTAGTATTAAGAGAGGATGGCTGCCCAGTTGTACTTCTTGGTCACACGAGTGTGTTAACCAAAAGTGAAATCCTTCGGCTGGCCAGGATACCAACAGACTGACAAATGGTAAATGCTCTAATTATATTTATAATTATTCAAATTGCCAAAGAGGCAATATAAGCAACATTTGTGTAATTTAGAATAATAATATACTAGATTACTATTATTTTTATTTTTATTATTATTTTATAATATATTTGTTAGTCATTACAGTATGTAATTATTCTTGTGAGAATTAATGGCTGTGTAAATTGAAATAATTAAATTAATAATAATAATTATTAGAAAACGTTGTATTCCTTAAACACATGTCCAAAACTGTCGAGTCTAATCACTGCTTGGCAGAAGGAAAATTTAACTTATATTGAAACTAACCAGCAGAAGACGAAACCACTATCAGGAAGTGTGTCCTACAGGGTTCGCCACTTTCTCTCTCGTTATACAACTTGGTTACTGACCATATTTTGAGAGAGTTATCCAGTGGCGGTTGGTACCGAAAATCAGTTGTGTGCTGTAAACCATCCCCCCAACAAAAAGTAAAAATATTTAGAAACAAACCGGTATGTGGTTTTCAAGAGGCTCTCCACTGAGTTTTCCACACTGAACAAACATGCAAACAACCCCAACACATATACACATTCCTCATAAAAATCTATATAATTCAACACACAATAACACCTGCAATGGCAAAATATTCACGAACTCAAAACACTTGGTGTGAGCGCGCAAAAACAGAACTTTCCAATGTTACCAGCATTACTGAAATAAAACCAGCAACGTCGTAATGCAAAATTGCATGTTATGTTTTTATAGTGATATTTATAAACTAGATATTTTTAATTAAGGAAAATCACAATATCAAGTCCCCCAACATAAAAAGTACAATTTTTATAGTTCATCGATTTACAAATGTGGCTATGGATTAGGCAAGTTGGTAGTATTCTATCCTCTTTGGTATTAAGGTACCTGGCGGGAACAGTTCTACAGTAATTTGTTTTCCCGTTTGTTTTGAGCGATCCCCTCTTAAATACTACCGCTGAGTCAATAGGGTGGCACCTGCCACCTTCTATATCTGTCATAATGCGTGACTAGTGCTGCCTCTCTGTGGTTGAACGAAGAATCGCTGTGAAGTGATGTCTTGGCTGTTGTTTCCACAGCCTATCGGAAAAGTTGGGCACGCATGCGCGAAAGGCAGAGTTCCTGGTTTTTGGCTGAAAGCTCAAAAATTCTCGCTGAACTGTGATCATACAGCCACCCGGCGTGGAGCGCACGAGTAATTACCTGGTTGGCTGACGTCTTTTTCAATGCACTGTATATGGTTGTAGATAATATTTTAAAAGTTTTTTTTCAAATAGGCAATGTGCTGCAGCACTTCAGCGCATAAGGTACGGCCGCCCCTGGAGTTATCATCTTATGCAAGATAATTTTGGCTATCGTATTGCACCCGCCCACCTCCTGAGTCCCAGACTAGCATTTATCTCAGGGGTGATCAGTTCGAAAACGATAAAAAAATTATATAAAGAAAATCAAAAAAATATATATCGGCGCATCAAATGAACACAGGGATGAACGGGGCATGCAAATTTAAGGTTACGGGGGACGACTCATTCATGGATACAAATTTTTGACTCCACAATAGGACTGGGAAGTGACAACTTAAATTCCATGGGCATACTGGACTAACTACAATGAAAAGATATGGAAACTGTTTCCTATTGAAATTGCAATGAAGAGCAATTTATTCACTTATTTTGCATACTACACATGATGACAATTTTACATTGGGACACTTTCATCCTGAAAAATAAATGACATAATACTTGGATTTTACCTCACTACTCTGGTAGTGTAAAACATCTGGTGAATTCGCCCCAATTGGTTACTGGGGATCGAATTCACATCCGTATGATTGGACGTTTCACCGCTGGAGATCTTCTTTCGGAGACGAAGGCACGACAGTAACTTTTTACTGTCGTCTCCTCGTTCCGTTTGGACATGAGACACTTCCGGTATGTACATTCTGGTGAGCCGGACACCCACCGTAGAAAATGTTATCGCCTCGAAAAAACGGGAATTTATAATACGGACAAACTCTAGCCTATTATTTCCAGATTCACAAACACACCAGGTAGAGTTCATTAACTCAAAAGCTACTTTAATATTTACACTTGTCAATACGACAAGACGTACGGAAAGGTTCATTACTATGCTCTGACCATGAAAACATGTGCCGTCCGTGGGTTATTTACGTATCTACTGCTAACAATCTCCCCGTGAAAACCCAACATCTGGTTCAGAGCAGTTCGACACAGGATGACTGTCCCTAGCATATCCTCCTATTATTATTATTAGATAACATCATTACCATTCTTTATCTGATCATTATCATATTCTTTGACTACCATGAATTAATTTTATTATTATCATTAATTTCAATTATAATCCTGTATTTGATTATTATTATTTGTCATCCGGGATGATTATATGCCAACCCTTGCCGACGTTTCAAACGAAGAGTCGTTCTTCCTCCTAATTTATCCGCACAATATAATGATCAGCTTCCTCATAAATATTTTTATTATTATTATTATTATTATTATTATTATTATTATTATTATTATTATTATTATATTCGTAACAATGAATCATCGCCCATTAAATATCTTAATTTCCTTTCATCATAATTATTATTCTCAAATTACTATTGCAAGTTCTTTATCTTCTGCTCCTTCAACTTTTCATTATTATTATTATTATTATTATTATTATTATTATTATTATTATTAGTATTATTATTATTAATATTATTATTAATAGTGGAAATCGTGATTATCGTAACCCGTAATCATCCTCACTATAATACTTCAACTTCTCGCTCTTATTATTTTCATCAAAAAAATAAAATAAAAAAAGTACCTTCATTGGTTATTCTTCTTCTCCTTCTTCAAATATTTTATTTATTATTATTATTAGTTAAAAATCTCAAATCTTTCATTTCATCTCCCAACATCATTATTATGTCCAAATATAAAAAAAATTAATTCTTCAAAAAAATAGCTTAGTTTTTATTATTATTATTATTATTATTATTATTATTATTATTATTTTTTAAAAAACTTAATTTCGCCTGTTACACGGTAGTTCACTCTTAATATGTTTAACGCATAACCCCTTTTACAATTCCGATTTATCTTGGCACTAAGCACTCGATTTAAGACAAGATTCACTTGGAGTATGATTATTGTTATTATTATTATTAAAAATGGAAAGATGATATTTTAATTTCCACTCTTTAGAATTTAGTCACATATGTTAAATCCCGTTATGAACCACTAAGATCTGCTTTATATTAGTCGGGACAACACGGTATCCGGGACCGTACCTTCAATTTCGTACTGCCGTTAATTTTATATGGGGACACACGTCCTCCCAAGACACATCTCACAACCTATGGCACATCGCGGCTGGGCAAATACCTCCAATGCCGGCGATTGCTAAACTATTCCTTCAAATTTGAAGTCCATTTCCTTTCATCGGAACTCTTCAAACATTTAATTCATAAAATAATCATCGGTGCGTGGATTCTACCACTAATAACACCGGCATATGCATTTATAGCATCTTAGGCCTTGAGATTCATCTATTTCATCATTACAAACAATACGGCTCAATTTATTTCACGCCGGATATTCGTCCCTCATGACTTCCAACTCTAAATATGGGCTCAAATCATTCTGGGCTTTTAACATATCGTGACCATTCTAATTCACGTGCCTATATCGCTTTTAAACAAAATTTTAATGGTTAAAATCAAGTCCAAAAACATAAAATCAAAAATGTACGTAAATCAAACTGATTACGCGAGTGAAAGTTTTTGACGCTACATGTCATCTCCACATTGATTATTATGTTTGCACTGGCTAACTCGCGAAGCACCGTCATTATTATTATTATACTTTAACTTGCACACGCCCAAATATTATTATTATTATTATTTTACTTTCCTTTGTCGACTCACAAACATGATTATTATTAGTATTTTAATGACCTTCCGTACGCAACACAAATCTTCCATACTCTGGCTCTTTCATAATCTGGCTGTCTAATAGAAATTATTCCTAATTAAAATACAAATGATCACCGCAGTGAATGAAATTCAAATAAATGGGTTAGCACAAAAAAAAAAAAAGAATTTAACACTTGAAATGAACTTAATTCAAAGTATTACAAACAGCATGCATTAATTGAAAGAAATATATCCCATATTTACATTATATACAACAAACAAATACTCAAATTAATTAATCTAACCCATTATTACGTTAATATGAATTAATTCGTCCGTCTAACAAAAAAAAATCATGGACTCGGGAAGCGGACCATGTTAAGTAACCATAATTAATTTACACTGAACCCCGTTTAGTCGCGATAACATCCCCCAAATATCAAAATTGTGTACTCATTCCTATGTAGAATTCCATTGTCTCGTAGCGGATGAAATATAGGCCTTACGGCCCCATGGTGATCTACTCGTCCATCATGTCGCACAATACAAATTTAACACAATAAAACACTTCTGGGTGACTACCCATGATTAATACCTTATTACACTATTTTACACAAGAATACTAATAACAAAAAAACACTTATAGGTGCTCCTAGACCCCTGACGCTCGCACAATATACTCTTCATATACGCCCGAAACACACGTCGTGACACATTACGACGAAATGTCGTTCATTTGAACCGGCGCGTATCGCGTCTTCAACCGGCACTTCCTGGTTTATTTCTAAGCCGTCTTGATAATCGCCTAGCTCCTATAATTCCCTGCTCGGATAGTTATTCACCGTCTATCTTGAGGCGTTTACTTTAGGCTCCGCACACTGCCTTCCAAAGGTACTATCGGCGTTCCGTTAGTTATTTATTATTTAAACACATGACATTCATTAAATTCAACATACAGTTGTACTGATTATACACACTCGGTACTATTGATAATTTCACTGTTCGTATTCATTCTCCTAATAATTCACGTACTTTCAGCTCTAACTGACTTCGAATGCGTCCCGAGGTACTGACTTACAGAGTCAACGTGTCAGAGTCTCAACTACTCCATTACGACTGACACGACTGGTGACCGATAACGACTGGTGACTGGTAAGAACTGAGTGATGTGAGGTCCGCTTCTGGACTTTTATGGACGATACGGTTTCCCGCCGGGGTCATCCGCGGTCAGCTCCTGGAGAGGGGGGTTGGTTATCCTAAATCGGCATATGCAGGTGGATTTGGATCTCTTGCTTTATCCTACTTAATACACTGGTGATACACATTCATGTGTCGTATTCTGAACTCCTATCGTTCGGTGATCATGGAAATATCACTTAATTTCTGTCCTCCACCTTTCGCGCGCTAACTCGGCGTCCCTGATGGCGTGCTCATCTCGACCAATGGCGAGATAGCGTGGGTCATTTCCACGAATTCATTACTTTAATTTATTACGATTACAATTATTCAACATGGGAACGATATCACAAAAATCCCCTCTATTCAATTATGTGGTTGGAATAATTTAATTATTGTTATCGGAGAAGCTAACTGGAGTTCACTCTGAGTTTTTCTTATGTTGGTTTATCTGCGGGCCTGTGATATATTTTCTCATTGGTCAACACCGCTTCGGTTAGTTTGAAATCTCTTCCTTGTAACGTTGACAACACCAAATGCCTCGGGCGTGGAAAAACTGGCACGTCATATTCTCGGTATTGGTGATACATCTGCTCGGCCTTGGTCCGAAATATATACTCTTCTACTTCCTGGTAGTCATTATTCTGTTGTTGTGAGCTCTAGATTTAATCCTCTTACCTTCTGACCAAGAAACATTTTCTCCTTAATGACAAGCTTACTGTGGCGACTGGGAGTCGCGATATGTCTAGCTATGTTGAAATTATCCCGTCCACACAAAACTGACACTGTATTTCATTTAATATTTCTATATATCTGTATTTCTCATATCAAAATCAAATCATGAAACTAGGGCCTATCTCATCAGGGTACAGTATAGTGGATATATATAATCGTATGGCCTCAGCTACCGTGTGCAGACATTTCAATTTGACGCCATCTGACTGTCTGCTCGTCAATTTCGACGTTCCGTTTTACTCTAGGCCCCCACTAGATGGCAGACCGAGTAAACCGAAACTCTCTTGGGCGTCTATGGCTGAGATTTATCGTATAGTGGAAGGTCTCCATAATGTAAGTGAATTGGCCTTCGCGGATGACACTATCATTGTGGATAAAGATGTAGATTCTACCGAGAAACTTACCGACAAAGCTATGTTTGAAAAGACTGAATTGAAAATCAATTTAAATAAGTCCATCTGCTGGTCCATAAAGGAAGGCGCTATTGAAAAGACTTTAACCTACAATTCGGGACGGCTAATAACATCTATGGCACCTAATAGTACCATTAGGTACCTCGATGGAATCTACCATTCCGCAACAGACTTATCCCCGCACTACAATGGACAAACTCAAACTGAAACTAGAAGCAATATCAACTTAACCTCTTCTACAACCTTATCAGAACACTGTAATCTCCGAATTCATCACCCCTTGAAGCTCAACTTGTAGTATTCCAGCAAGATATAGCAGATATCTTGGATTCAGGAGGTCAAATGGACTGTATCGCGATTGACCTGTCTAAAGCATTTGATAGGGTGGATCATGCGAGACTACTGGCAAAAATAAGTGCAATTGGACTAGACAAAAGAGTGACTGAATGGGTCGCTATATTTCTAGAAAATAGATCTCAGAGAATTAGAGCAGGCGAACCTTTATCTGACCCTGTAATAATAAATTAAGAGGGGAATTACTCAAGCCAGTATTATTGGACCTTTATGTTTTCTTATATTATAAATGATATGAGTAAAGGAGTGGAATCAGAGGTAAGGCTTTTTGCGGATGAAGTTATTCTGTATAGAGTAATAAATAAGTTACAAGATTGCGAGCAACTGCAACGTGACCTCGATAATGTTGTGAGATGGACAGCAGGCAATGGTGTGTTCATAAACGGGGTTAAAAGTCAGGTTGTGAGTTTCACAAATAGGAAAAGTCCTCTGAGTTTTAATTACTGCGTTGATGGGGTGAAATTTCCTTTTGGGGATCATTGTAAGTATCTAGGTGTTAATATGAGGAAAGATCTTCGGTGGGGTAATCACATAAATAGGATTGTAAATAAAGGGTACAGATCTCTGCTCATGGTTATGAGGGTGTTTAGGGGTTGTTGTAAGGATGTAAACGAGAGGGCATATACGTCTCTGGTAAGACCCGAACTACAGTATGGTTCCAGTGTATGGGACCCTCACCAGGATTTCCTGATTCAAGAACTGGAAAAAATCCAAAGGAAAGCTGCCCGATTTGTTCTGGGTGATTTCCGACAAAAGAGTAGCATTACAAAAATGTTGCAAAGTTTGGGCTGGGAAGAATTGCGAGAAAGAAGACGAGCTGCTTGACTAAGTGGTATGTTCCGAGCTGTCAGCGGAGATGGCGTAGAATGATATTAATAGACGAATAAGTTTGAGTGGCGTTTATAAATGTAGGAAAGATCACAATATGAAGATAAAGTTGGAATTCAAAAGGACAAACTGGGGCAAATATTCATTTATAGGAAGGGGAGTTAGGGATTGGAATAACTTACCAAGGGAGATGTTCAATAAATTTCAAATTTCTTTGAAATCATTTAGGAAAAGGCTAGGAAAACAACAGATAGGGAATCTGCCACCTGGGCGACTGTCCTAAATGCAGGTCAGTATTGATAGTTTGATACTTATGGTTTTCAAACTACCCCTTTGAAGAGAATACCTTCTAAATTTCTCTCCGTTGCTGATATACTAATCAAAACCACAACTAAGGAAATATTTCACCTACCCTGTGACACATCTGGCAATATACTTTACGCACCCAAAAATTAAAAACGTCTTGGACTCTACAAAGCAAGATGGGGAGCATTTCTACAGTTCACCAACGCGTGTAAATCTCTCATTAAAACCAATAACATACATGGGTGTAACACGCATGACTTGAGAAGTGATATTCATAAAGGCATGGAAGAGCTTGGATTAACTACTGTTAACCCTCCTGATTGTGTAAGCCTACCTTCCCTACGAAAGGATTAGGGGCGCGCAGCTGTGAGCTTGCATCCGGGTGATAGTGGGTTCGAACCCCACTGTCGGCAGCGCTGAAGATGGTTTTCCGTGGTTTCCCATTTTCATACCAGGCAAATACTAGGGCTGTACTTTAAATAAGGCCGCTGCCGCTTCTTTCCCATTCCTAGGCCTTTCCTGTCCCATCGTCGCCATAAGACCTATCTGTGTCGGTGCGACGTAATGCAAATAGCAAAAATCCTACGAAAGTAGCTTCGAGAAGATTTAAACTCATGGTGTTCTCTACCTCAGCAAGGAAAGAGGGGTTATTCTTTATAAAGAGTACACTCCAGGTAATACATGGCTCACAAAAGCTGATGGCCTGAAGAGCACGAATGGAAGGATGTTATTAAGATGACTGCCAACGTTTGATCTAAGTATACTCATCCTGATAGGTCTCAAAGTTGAAGCCGCTGCTGGCACTGCCCTTGCACACATTCTAGGAGTCTATCATTACGGAGAAGTACTTCGGAATACCCATCACCACAAGGTAAGGTCAACAATAGCATCAGCCCTGCGTGATAGAAACTACCAGGTGGAAGAGGGGGTGCACGGTTTGGCAGAGAACGGGTCCTCTATGCGCATCGACATTATCGCTAAGCAGAAGGCTCAACCAAAGGTTTCATTATAAACCCTACCATCAGAATAGTAACAAACGAACGACAGCCCGCATTTGTACACGAAGAGAAGTGTGCCACTTACAATTCGACCATTCCTTACTACTGTATAAAGAAAAATATAAATTAACATCCATTGAAATTATAGGTTTGATGATTGCCGCTAGAGGGACATTACCCTTCAGGTTTGTTGACTTTTGTAAAGAGTTTAGCCTGAGACACACTTTGGTAAACGAAGTATGTCAATACGCTCTCAGAGTTCCCTAAGTATCCTTAAGAACCATCTAATGTTTATAGCCAATGAGGAATGCCTAGTAGTCATTGTTTACACTACACATGGAAATACAGGAAACTCTATTGCAGCTTAATATTTATATATTATTCCAAAACTATTCTTGGAAAATGCTCCATTTATGTAAATACCAGATTATAAAAGAACTTAAATACATAAGCTCTGTCAATCTAGGAATTCGCTAATTAAGGGGAAAGCTGAATAATCACTGACCTGCGAATTCAAACTTTCCGATCATTGCATGAAGTTTACATAGTGATCATTTATATTTCGGGCATGCTGGTTCCGGAACTGAAGTCAGTTTTTCAGTTTTATAATGTCCTACGTTAGTATAAGTATAAGAAACGTCTTCGCCTTGCTTTTCGTGTGTGAGTAGTAGTTGGATCTTTTCTCTTTAGTAACCAGCAGTAATCTGCCAGCACGTTTTTGTTCCATTTCCCTTGATATCTACGTTTCATTCCCTGTAGATCCTGATGGAATCTTTCTCCTTGCTCTTCGCTCAGCATTCCTAGGTTCTCAGGGAAACAGTCCATATGTAACATGTGCACTTTCAAGCTCATTTTGCAGCCGAAATCTTGGAAAGAAACAATCAATAAATCCACCATTTGTTTGTAGTCTGAATCCTTTGTTACCAAGAAAGTTTTTGACCAGATTCCGGAATGCTGTCCATGCCAATCGCTCTGCAGCGCATATAACGTCTTCAAAATTAGCACCAGAAAGAAGTTGTCTGATATAAGGACCTGTGAAAATACCCTCCTTGATTTTGGAATTGATGCCTGGGAATCGATGACACAGGTACTGAAAGCATCACCTTCATTGTTTAGGGCCTTAACGAATTGCTTCATAAGCCCTAGTTTGATATTGAACCCATGACCGTTCTTACTGAAACCTTGGTGGTCCAATATGAAGCCGAGATAACAGTATTTTGCTCTTGTGAACAAGAGTTTCTTGTTTTATGTTTTTCGACCCTACAACCCATTGTCTACGTGGCCATTCTTTTCGAGTCGACTATCTCACTCACACAGAAAGCGGGGGTGTTTTGTGTAACCTCCTTGTAAACCTAACAGAATATCTATCACTTTGAAATCACCGCACACTTGCCACTTATGTTCCTGGTACACAACAGCATTTCGAGATTTCCATATGTTTCTCGCATAATAACTGAATGAGCAACGGGAATGTATGCAAGTTTGTTGTCATTGTGAAAAAGGATCCACTTCAAAATACGCTTGGTGGCGTCGATGAAAAGTCTTCAGTCAGTAGGGTCATACTGTGGTGCTCCTAGTTTTAAGATAACCTCCGGAATGTTGTTGCAGTAAACCAAGGCTCCCTCTTCAGAAAAGAAGGGTGTAAATTCTTGTTCGCGATGTCTGTACCAATAGTACGTCGTCCCTGGTGCCAACGTGTTTCCTTTCACGAAGTCTAGACCCGAGTAACTCGGCAAATTCCTTTGTAAGGCCAAGATCTCGAACGAAGTCATTTAATGCACTTTGATCGAACAGTCTCAGTTCTTTTTCAACACATTCAGCGAGAAATCACTGTCAGAGTTCGTGCCCACCATTTCTGCGTCAGATTCAGAAGAGGGACAATCCTGTAAATGTTTTGGACGCTGTAGTACTGGTGTAGCAGAACCATGAGGAACGGGTAAAATTGCAAATCGAATATTGCTTGGGTACACAATGTTACCTTTGTTGCTGCTGTTAAATCCCTTCACATTCACAGAACAGAAGTAGCTGTAAGTACTGTAGTCTGGGGGTTCTCGCTACACCATTGGAAAACCGAATGGCAACGTAGTTCGCTTACCGTTCACCCATTGCCGTAACTGCTATATACAGATTCTACAAGCTTTATGTGATGCCCACGGCTTGTCTTGGTCTCCAAGTTTCAAGCCAAAATAGGCATAGTAGGCCTTTCTCACGAACTCGGTTATATTGCGCCGCTGTCTCGTCGGCACGAAACTTCCACATACATAGCAGAATGTATCTGGACTGTTCTTGCAGCCACATCGTGGCATGGTGATAGATGTAAGTTCAATAAAAATACACTGACTGACAGAGCAAATGCAACACCAAGGAGGAGTGGTTCGAAAGGGATGAAAGTTGGGGAAAAACAGAGTCGGCACGGAAGAATAATTGATGTTTATTTCAAACCGATATGGAGGTTACACAATGCGCACGGCATCGACTCAGTAGGATGTAGGACCACCGCGAGCGGCGATGCACGCAGAAACACGTCGAGGTACAGAGTCAATAAGAGTGCGGATGGTGTCCTGAGGGATGGTTCTCCATTCTCTGTCAACCATTTGCCACAGTTGGTCGTCCGTACGAGGCTGGGGCAGAGTTTGCAAACGGCGTCCAATGAGATCCCACACGTGTTCGATTGGTGAGAGATCCGGAGAGTACGCTGGCCACGGAAGCATCTGTACACCTCGTAGAGCCTGTTGGGAGATGCGAGCAGTGTGTGGGCGGGCATTATCCTGCTGAAACAGAGCATTGGGCAGCCCCTGAAGGTACGGGAGTGCCACCGGCCGCAGCACATGCTGCACGTAGCGGTGGGCATTTAACGTGCCTTGAATACGCACTAGAGGTGACGTGGAATCATACGCAATAGCGCCCCAAACCATGATGCCGCGGATGCCGCGTTGTCTAGCGGTAGGGCGCTCCACAGTTACTGCCGGATTTGACCTTTCTCCACGCCGACGCCACACTCGTCTGCGGTGACTATCACTGACAGAACAGAAGCGTGACTCATCGGAGAACACGACGTTCCGCCATTCCCTCATCCAAGTCGCTCTAGCCCGGCACCATGCCAGGCGTGCACGTCTATGCTGTGGAGTCAATGGTGGTCTTCTGAGCGGACGCCGGGAGTGCAGGCCTCCTTCAACCAATCGACGTGAAATTGTTCTGGTCGATATTGGAACAGCCAGGGTGTCTTGCACATGCTGAAGAATGGCGGTTGACGTGGCGTGCGGGGCTGCCACCGCTTGGCGGCGGATGCGCCGATCCTCGCGTGCTGACGTCACTCGGGCTGCGCCTGGACCCCTCGCACGTGCCACATGTCCCTGCGCCAACCATCTTCGCCACAGGCGCTGCACCGTGGACACATCCCTATGGGTATCGGCTGCGATTTGACGAAGCGACCAACCTGCCCTTCTCAGCCCGATCACCATACCCCTCGTAAAGTCGTCTGTCTGCTGGAAATGCCTCCGTTGACGGCGGCCTGGCATTCTTAGCTATACACGTGTCCTGTGGCACACGACAACACGTTCTACAATGACTGTCGGCTGAGAAATCACGGTACGAAGTGGGCCATTCGCCAACGCCGTGTCCCATTTATCGTTCGCTACGTGCGCAGCACAGCGGCGCATTTCACATCATGAGCATACCTCAGTGACGTCAGTCTACCCTGCAATTGGAATAAAGTTCTGACCACTCCTTCTTGGTGTTGCATTTGCTCTGTCAGTCAGTGTATTAACACAGTACGTCACTCACATATAGAACGCTTAAGACAAAAATCTCTTTTCACTAGCAAGCGAAACACAACTCAGACTGTCGCGGACGAAACACAACGAGAGAATGACGCCACTCAGCCAAAACCACACGTTGATGGCTATGTTATACATTGTTGCCGGCTCTACACTCTGAGCGTGAGAATACCGGACTACGGGATGGCTGGAGGACGTCGAATTAATAAAATATTAATAAAATAATATAGAAATCTAGATCAAAACAACACTCTTCCTAACAACGTAAGAAGTGCATTAGTGCATGTGATGAAATAAACGTAATATAGGATTTTTGAGAAAATGTGATGTGATGGGTAAAAATTAACATTGGATCCTGATTCAGGATGCAGAAGTCATCCTAAAAAACAATACAGGATGGCGGTAATGAAACCGTCTCAGGACAGTGAATTTATTCAAAATAATGTACATGAGTGTTGGTTATTTAATTGGTCATATGTGTATGCGTGTAGGTGCAAGTTTTCTTTGCTATTTGTTTTACGTCGCACCGACACTGATAGGTCTTATGGCGACGAAGGTGTAAGTTAGGATCATGGCATTTTGTATAGTAATTAATCTTGGTTCGGTAAAAGAGAAGGCTTTATAGCCGTAACCACGTCGAGTAAAAGAAGACATAATAAATAAATAAATAAATAAATAAATAAATAAATAAATAAATAAATAAATAAATAAATAAATAAATAAATTAATTAATTAATTAATTAATTAAATAAATACACCTATAGGTAAATAAATAAATAAATGAAAAAATCTGGTTGATTAGATGTGATGCAGCTACAAACGTACCGTTACCGTTCAAAGCCGTGGATGAATTAATGAGGAAGTCTTCATTGGAACATTCACACAAACACGTATTAGGAGGTAAGCCTACTAAGCGGACGGCTAGCACTTCATTGTCTCCTGTGGTTTATGCAAAACAATAAAGTGACTTTTGTTAAAATTATGTTGTGTTGCAGGGTTAAGATCCTTGGTCTGTCAAGATGATTGCTGCCAAGTTAGATGGTCTGCTGTTATTGGCATTCCACCTGGTCAGCATAACGTAACCCTCGGCCTTATCTGTTATGACAGGATCCGATGCCTCTCATATCGCGTAGTTCATCAAAATTATAATCCTTCGGCTGACCAGGAATCTAATCCAGATCCTCAAGAAAAATAAAAGCTAGTCACACTACAATTACACCAACGGACTGGCAAATGATAAATGCTCTAATAATCATTATAATTTCTCAAATCTGTCCTATAACTTTCTCCAAATCAATGTAGTGCAGCCTTTTCTCTACAACCTGTCTAGAAGCAAACATATATAGTAAATAAAAGCACAAGAAAATTATCTTTCTCAGTGTAACATTCAGATAATAAACAGTAATCAACATACTTGAAAGCAGTTTTTCCCACTCCATCATGATTAGATTACCAAAAGAGAGTAAACAAAGTGAAAGTTGTTAGTGCAGAAGCAGTTACGTATTGACTTACGGGATAAATTAGTAAATACACACCACATGAGCTTGCGCATGACGTTTATCGTGAGCAATCTGCTGATACTCTGTATCGCTGGTATTCCTACAGATTCACAAGTTCGAAACCACCATCTTCCTACGCAAGCCTAGAACTTACACAGCCTGTACCTTCTGGTCATTACTAAACCTCTGATGACATTTTACTGCTTGGCAACTACCTCCGTGGATCAGTGGTAGAGTGGCGTTCTCTGCATCACATGAAACCGCGGAAAACCATCTTCATGGATGCCAACAGTGGGGTTAGAACCCACTATCTCCCTGATGCAACCTCATAACTGCGCGCCTCTAACCGCACGGCCAACTCGCCTGGTACCATTATTATTATTATTATTATTATTATGATGATGATGATGATGATGATGATTATTATTATTATTATTATTATTATTATTATTATTATTATTATTATTATTATTATTATGAACTATGTAGCCTATGCAGTAAACGCGTACTTGGTTCACTCGGAAGGACGAGGTTTCGATTCCCCATCAGAATGTCAGAAAATTTAAGGAACAAGATTTTTTTCACTTCTGAAACGGCAAGAGGACTCGAGGTTTGCTCAGCCTGAACCAAAACGTTGGGGCAAAGATGGCCGGACAGGGCTAACCACTCTATCCCACTTAGAGCCGAGGTTACGAATAGAGAAGTGCCGTCATTTCCCCCACGCTGTCAGAGCTTGGCGTATTATACCTATGAGTTGCTCATTACAGAATAAGATTATTGTCAAACGTGTCACTTATTATTTATTTACCACAATTCTGAAGAGAAATGTAGACGGTCTATCGAAAAGGGCAAGCCCCATATATGTATAAAATGTTTCCTAGACCTACTTTTAAAACGGAGTATTATTTATAACATTTACAAGGTTCACAAACTACTGCACATGTGTGCATAATTTTTTACTGCTTATTTATTGTCTCACGAAACTATCTTTACATCGGTCTGTTTTCAGACCAACTTTGATTTACGGGAGCGAAAGCTGGGTGGACTCAGGATATCTTATTCATAAGTTAGAAGTAACAGACATGAAAGTAGCAAGAATGATTGCTGGTACAAACAGGTGGGAACAATGGCAGGAGGGTACTCGGAATGAGGAGATAAAGGCTAATTTAGGAATGAGCTCGATGGATGAAGCTGTACGCATAAACCGGCTTCGGTGGTGGGGTCATGTGAGGCGAATGGAGGAGGATAGGTTACCTAGGAGAATAATGGACTCTGCTATGGAGGGTAAGAGAAGTAGAGGTAGACCAAGACGACGATGGTTGGACTCGGTTTCTAACGATTTAAAGATAAGAGGTATAGAACTAAGTGAGGCCACAACACTAGTTGCAAATCGAGGATTGTGGCGACGTTTAGTAAATTCACAGAGGCTTGCAGACTGAACGCTGAAAGGCATAACAGTCTATAATGATAATGTATGTATGTATGTATGTTTATTGTCTCAGTCAACCGTTAGTTAATCGCCCATTCACTCACTCATGTGTGTGGTTACGTACTTCATTCCACTCTACCAGCCTGTTATTCACTAGACACAAGAATCAGTTCTTTTAAATAACATTTTTCTTTATGTACTACTGAAATTTTGGAAGAGGCAAATCCTTATCATCCCATAATAATGAGTTCCGTGGCTTTCGGAGCGCCAGTGAAAGCCGAAAGAAGGGTAACCCTTCCTCATCTGCGAAGTGAGCGGAAAACAAGTGGTACACCATATAACGGATCGTTATGTATTGAGGCAGACAGGGATTTCTGGAGAAAGATCAGCTCAGTTTGTCTGTTGTCTTAAGAGAGGGTTTTTTTTAAAGGATGGGAGGGGCAGTGACTGTTAATTGGAATTTTTACGTGGCGCTTACTCATGTTTTCTGCTGCTGTGAAGTGCCACGCAGGCACACCAGAGGTCAGTACATGCAGCACCATGGAAAGGTAAGCTGACCTCAGAGCTCGTGGACTGAACCCTCTTAAATTCCTGTATAGGAAGCCTAGGATTTTTGCTGCCTCTCTTTACACTGAATATTCAATTTTAAATTCTCACATATAGTTATTCCGAGTAGTTTCAAACTAGTGCACAGCAGAATGAGGCCACTTGTTTATAACAGTTCATGATGGGATTGGATCTACTCAGTCTCACACATTTACCTTCACGTTCAGGCTAATTATACATCGCTATTCGGATAGGTTCTCGATATATTCCTGTAGAGCGAGGGTGTCCTCTTTATTTCTGATACATCTATATAGCACTTTGTCATCGGCACATTGGGCTATTGCTAATGAGTAGAGCCCGGATTCATATGCACTAAAAACTCCAAAAATATGCATGCACATATGCACTAAAAATGTTAAAAATATGCACTTGTATGATCACTATTGCCTGAAATCCACAGTTTAATTAAAAAGACCTAGAGCTCTTATCTTTAGGCATTTTTAGATTTTAATTTCGCAAAAACACTGCAATAGACGAAGAGCAAGTTAACAGATGAACGGACTTGTTTAAGGAAACCTTTGAAGGCTACTGAAAGGAGGAAGGAATGTCAGAAAGAAGGAAATAGCTGTTATGGAAAGGATCATTATCCGTATACCTGCTTGTATTGCGACACTGAAAGCATTTTCCTTGATCAGGGAAGGCTTCCCTTGTTTCCGAGGGATGTGCAACATACAGAGGTCATTAGATTTTCATTTCGTTCAAAAATGTTCGATAATCGATTACACATAAGAGAAAAATATATCTATATATGCACTAACGTTCAAAATATGCATTGGTATATGAGCATATGCATTTTTAAATAATCCGGGCCCTACTAATGTGACACAAACTGAGAGTTCGAGCACGTAAATAGTTTTAAGAGGTAGTTGATAGATAATCTGTATGTAATAAGAGTTTTGTCTGTACATTGCTCAGGATTTAAAAAGAATAGTATTTTTATATCGGTCGTGTTCACAGTAAGAAGAAAACGTACTTTTTACTTTTTCGTAATTTTTTTTCTGTCTGTATGTATGTACTCGCATCACGAGAAAACGTCTGAAGTGAATTAATTGAAAATCCGTATGTAAAGTCGGGAAATTAGCCACTACAATCTAGGCTATAAATCATTTTATCCACGCAGAGAGAAATGGTAGTTTAGGGAAAGGTCTAAAACTTAATTCTCTAATATTTATGTCATTAGTGGTCCTATAGATAAATACTGCATAGTATCTGAAGTTATACAGAATTAAATTTACGATCATTTATGTCTTATACATTTTTACCATACCGGCTATGATAACAGTTCATGAATTTGTATTTTTGTCTCTAAGTTCATATCAACGCAGACCCACGAGAACATGGGTAAACAGAATTTAATGAAAATCGGTATACAGAGTAGTGGAATAAGAAACAACAGTCCAAGCTATAAATAATTTTATTCACCCTGGATGAAATGGTAGTTTACGGAAAGGCGCCTAAAATGTAATTCTTAAATACTTATATTATTGGTCCTATTGAAAAATACTACATTACAGAATTTATAGAGAATTCAATTTCCGATCATGTATGTTTTATACAGTTTTACCGTAGGTACCGACTATGATAAGAGTTGTATTTGAAAGTCGGAAGAAAACTAAATGTGAAGGCCTACAATATCGAAAGCTCATAAAATCGATCAACAATAACATCACGTTGACCATTGTTTGTTGTGATATTCTTTGTCTCTTATGCTGCCACTCATCTCCGATAGATGGGATTACTGCTGCGTACCGAGTATAACAGCCTGCCTGAATACCGACGGGAAACAGCATAGGAGTTAGATAACTTCCTTCTCTAGCATACCATTCCTCTGGTTCATACATTTTCTGATACTACTGGTACGTAACACGCTGGTTCATCATAGTATTCCAGCTATTCGATCCCTACTGTGATGCGCTGATGAAATCGATCAGTGTGCACAATTAACGGGGTAATGGCAGAGGCTCACTTATGACCTAGTCTAGATTTACAATTTCGACCTATTCCAAATAACAGCACCACAATTCACTAAGTAACTCAAAATTAAACCCTGAAATGAGGCGCTTCTTAAGAAAATCTCCTTCCTCTTCACTTTTATTAAATTTTACATTCATTTTATTCCGAATTAGCAGCCAAAAGGGGTTTCTCCTCCGACTCGGAGGAAAACATTACCTCCAATTCAGACAGATTTTCCCCGCCAGTGTAGTGAATTGAGATTTTCCAACTCATCGGGTACTCCTAGGAAACAGAGAGTAAAAGGTCATAGCTTTTTTGCCCTGAGTCTCTCCACTCGTTACCCCCCACCCCGGCTCTCTGCAGCCAGGTCATACCAGCTCTGGAACTTCGGACGGTTAGACCGGCAGCATACTGCTGTTCGTTAAAAATGAGAAAATGTGTGGTTTTTCATTTGATCGAGAATTTTATACGTTAGCATTGCTTTTAATCGCGATATTCCTACCGGCGTCATTGTAATGATCTATGTTAATTTCAGTTGGGAAAACCATTAAGGCAGTCTTTCTGAGGATGTAAAATTACAATCTTACTCACAACGTGTACACTACGTAGCTTAGAATAACACAATGTAGAATTCCGTGGCGAAGCACGGGTACATCAGCTAGAACCTATTAAAGGTTGGTTAGTTTTGTGTGTATGTGGTATATTTAGTGAAATATAGTTGTTTTAGTATTTGTGGTAATTAAGAATAGTGATATTTATTTCGATTTGACATTGAGTTGTTCCATTAGTGTTCAGTATATTTCGTATTTTAGGCTAATTAAGTTAGGTTTTACTTTGTTTCGTATCTGGGTTGTGGGGGGGGGGGGGGAGGAATAATATTCCGTCCTTTTTATTATTATTTGAATATCTGTAGTGTTGTTGGTAGAATATTTGTATAGACAGTTTATTACACTGTGTTGTAACTTCCGCAGTGTTTATATTCCTGTAGCACTAGGTTCTAGGCACTGTATTTCGTAAAGAGTAGGCAAGGCACATTAACATCCGCAGCACCTGTAACGAAGGTGATAATTTCTTAATATAAATATTACGATAGCCTTGTAAATTTTGTTAAAAAAGAGTTCAAGATAATAATAATAATAATAATAATAATAATAATAATAATAATAATAATAATAATAATAATAATATTTGTTTTACGTCCCACTAACTACTTTTACTGTTTTCGAAGACACCGCGCTGCCGGAATTTAGTCCCGCAGGAGTTCTGAGGAGGGGGCTTAATAAGTCATGAAATGGTTGTGGGAATGAAAGATTCTCTGCATTTTGGACGCCGTAATATCGCTGACCTGTGAGAAAAATGTATATAGAATACCCTAACCCAGTAAAAACCGATTAGCAATAACATTACATTAACTGTTATTAGCTGAAGCAGTGGAGACGACGGACGGGGGAGGGGCTGCGGCAAGATGGGGGGAAGGGTGCAGGTGCCAGCTGGCAGAAGGAGAAGAAAATGAGGATTTTTATTTTACAGTAGCCTCTTACAATCATGAGGAATTGAATTAGAGATACTTGGCTAGTAGAGTGTTGCACCCTTTTCAGCCTTGATACCGGCGGTGACACGACACCGGAAGCATACTTCAGGCACTGGAATTTCCAAGGGCCGCCGTATCAAAGGTGTACCAATAGTACGTGGATTCGGGCTAAACCACCGCCGCCAGGGACAACTGACGTTGTGTATGACGCGTTGATGACAGGGGTCGCGGTCAGCTAGTTGGGATCGTAAAAGCGTGTGGATGGGCCACATTGCAGCAGATAATTCGTCAGTTCAGTGTAGGACATCAACTACGTGTGAGTTGCCATTCCCATCCAGAAGCATCTTCTCACCATGGGGTAAAAAAGCAAGCTTCCCACGAGGGAACCTCTGCTCAACACCCGTCACAAGGTACAACGACTAACATGGACAGAGGAACACAGACAATGGATGCTCGAAGCCTGGGGAAAGGTCACCTAGGCAGATGAGTCAAGGTACCAATTGGTACATGCCGAAGGCCGGGTATGAGTTCTTCATCAACGACATGAGGTAATAGGTCCCTCTTGCCAGTAGGGTACAGTTCAGGCTGATGGTGTCGTCATCTCGTATGGGGACTGTTACTGTAGAATAAAACGGGGACCCTCACCGGCAAATATTACAGGAACCTGCTGGCAGTTTATGTTCACCCCTTTTTCGTCTCTCTGCAGGCGACTTGTTTCTACAGCAAGAGAATGCTCGAGCCCACCACTCCCGAATTGTGGCTGACTGGTTCGTTGAGCACGCCACAGATATGAATCCCATTGAACACATCTAGGATGCTGTCGAGAGGGATGTGTGTGCTATGGACCCTGCTCCGACCAATCTGCGTTGATTAAGGTAAACTGTGCAGCGATCATGGATCAGTATGGCTTCCCAACGCTCCTGGAGTCCGTGCCACGTCACATCGCCACCGTCAGCAGGGCGAAAAGGGGTGCTATACGCTACTAGTCTAATCCAATTGCTCATGATTGTAAATGGTTACAGTGAACATAAATATTCTTCATTTACTTCTCCTTCTGTTACATTTTCCCAATCAGTGAGGGAGACGCGGGTGTGATCTGTGATTTAAGCCCGGATGATACCCTTCTGAAGAAAACTGTGTAAGTGGAGTTATACTCATTATTGCGTGTTACCGTGGTGGCAGTTAGTTGGTGCGTTTACCGGGCGAGTTGGCCGTGCGCGTAGAGGCAGCGCGGCTGTGAGCTTGCATCCGGGAGATAGTAGGTTCGAATCCCACTATCGGCAGCCCTGAAGATGGTTTTCCGTGGTTTCCCATTTTCACACCAGGCAAATGCTGGGGCTGTACCTTAATTAAGGCCACGGCCGCTTCCTTCCAACTCCTAGGCCTTTCCTATCCCATCGTCGCCATAAGACCTATCTGTGTCGGTGCGACGTAAAGCCCCTAGCAAAAAAAAAAAAAGTTGGTGCGTTAGGTGCATATTATTACGATATATGTACTGCAACAAACACGAACACTCAGTCCCCGGATTAATTGTTAATTAATGGCGCAGTTTTAAATTCTCAGCATGCCTGAAATCAATCCAGGACCCTATGAACTGAAGGCCTCTAGGCTGACGGTTCAGTCAAGGAGGAGGATAAGCGAGAACATATTACGTATTACAGTTCTTTATTGTTTTAATCCATATACCAGCAAGGCCTATTTATCAGACAAAAATTCTATACTTTAATGGCAATTCAAATCACAATCCACGTAAATGCTTTTTTTTTCTAGTGGTTTTACGTCGCACCGACACAGATAGGTCTTATGGTGACGATGGGATAGGAAAGGCCTAAGAGTTGGAAGAAAGCGGCCATGGCCTTAATTAAGGTACAACCCCAGCATTTGCATGGTGTGGAAATGGGAAACCACGGAAAAACATCTTTAGGGCTGCCGACAGTGGGGTTCAAACCCACTATCTCCCGGATGCTAGCTCACAGCAGCGCGCCTCTACCCGCACGGAAAAATCGCCCGGTCCATGTAAATTCACAGTGGGTTATTCGGAAATAACTACGTTCGTGAAATAAGTTAGCACTATTCAAACGAAATGTCTTATTATCTTCTTCCTACTCTCCTCTGAATAATTTTGTTCGGTGATGCTTGCCTTCAGATGATAATGTCTTCTAATGAAGACGCCATTACGTAACTCAGCATTGTTTCCATGGAAATTCCTAACCTCTTCATTCTAAGGCTACCCACGTGCTTTACGGATAGACGATGAATAAAACTGTCCTGGCCTTGACCTTGAGTGCAGGAACCTGACGCTACTCTTACGTGAGACTCCATCACTAAGCTTGGGTGGAGAAAATCCGGAACCTACTAGCGCCAAGTTCTGACCATAAACAGAAGCGTACGGCATGTTACTTCTGAATTTTGAGAGGACTTACTTACGGAATGTACTAATATCATACACAAAACTTCTACACAAGACCTCTTGAGTGGTCACTAAACATGAGAGAAACAGTGATTTGCGCATCATTCCCTGTTTCTGCATTGCAAGCAACATACTAAAAATGTAGTCAACGATAACATCGATGTACATATTGAGATATAAAAAACAGGGGAATATCTTCTTCTCGCTAAAATTTACCTCGCGCAAACGCTAGAGGTCGCTTTTCTGCACTTTGCTTTCCATTGTTTCCAATCTTTGACATCCAGTGAAGTTAAGCCCTCCAAACACATGTAACACATGTTCTCCTGCAGTGCGTCGTACCATCACTTTCTCACCCGCCACTAATATCCACGGGCCTCAGGTTTCAACTGTAAACTGAGGTACTATTTCTGCTGCGAAGAACATGTCTGTGATATTTCAGGCGAGTCTTCTCCTTTCGTCAATAACTGAAGTCGCTCCGAATGCCGCTCTACTATTCTGGTTTCTTACGTGGTCCAACTTGGCAAGTCCTAGTCGTTATCGAGTATCTTTATTTCCACTACATGGATATCCTGTTCACGTTGTTTTGTAACTGACCTGGAGGGCCTAGTGCATCACGTATAGTGCCACCAGGTTCAATGACCGACCTATAATTCTTTGGTCAAGTACAACGGGATCTTCCCGTCGAAATGAACTCCTGTAACTTGGCGCCACTTTATCCAGGCTGCATTCACACTGTTCCTAGCGTCTGAGAGTTTACCACAATCCGAAGCGATGATCGATCCCACATATTCAAACTGATTTACCTAAGGAAGCCAACGCCATTGATGTTAGTTGACGCATTTCTTTGCTAACCGTTCTCCAAGTCCTCTGTCTCCCCAACGTCAAGTCACAGTCCATATGATTCCAAGTGACTTTTTACAGCGTTGGACTAGCTGAACGTTAGGTACATAGTGCCGCATGAATGCGTATTCGTTTCATTTATTTACCGGGCGAGTTGGCCGTGCGCGTAGAGGCGCGCGGCTCTGAGCTTGCATCCGGGAGATACTAGGTTCGAATCCCACTATCGGCAGCCCTGAAAATGGTTTTCCGTGGTTTCCCATTTTCACACCAGGCAAATGCTGGGGCTGTACCTTAATTAAGGCCACGGCCGCTTCCTTCCAACTCCTAGGCCTTTCCTATCCATCGTCACCATAAGACCTATCTGTGTCGGCGCGACGTAAAGCCCCTAGCAAAAAAAAAACCAAAACCGTTTTATTTATTTATCAAGTTACTGAAGACGTGGAATATGGAATGTCTTGCAAAGAAGTCATGTTAGGGATTACTGTTTTTATGAGGAAATACATCTCAGGCCACCATCCTTTCTTAACACTAATTAGAGAAAAAGCTGTATTTCGACACTTCGAAGAATGGAAGCATCGATAAGAGAAATGAAAAGGCCACGAAAGACTAGGAATTGAAGGACTCCCTGTACCTCGCAGATCTAATGCTGTCAGGGTCGAAAGATAACAGGATTTGACCAAAAGAGGTCAGATGGGAAGAATAAAAGCTTGGAGGCTACCATAAGTAAGCGGAAGCAATGTTTAACTTAGCTGGGAGTCCGTAGATACCAACTTCCGCTCCCAGACTGGGAGCCCTTGAAGTTCCCATTTTTACGGTAAGGTAAGGGTGTATTCTGCCCGAAGGCAGGTCCGAACCTCCGCAGAGGTGTGCCTGAGCCGGAGTTTACGTGCGGTAGGGTGGCCAGTTCCTTTCCGCTCCTCCATTCCTTTACCCCCACAAACAACGCGTAGCAACCCATCCAAAAATCTTGGCTGGTGTCAAAATTGAAAACCACGGAAAACCATCTTCAGGGCTGCCGACAGTGGGGTTCGAACCAACTATCTCCAGAGTGAAGACTCTAATCGCACGACCAACTCTCTCGGTAGCCAGTTGATTAACCAATTCTAATCCTTCATTCACTCACTCATTCATGTGTTCGTATTATTTCTTCCACTCTACCAGTTCGTCATCCATTCATTCTCACACATTTTCAGATCGATGAGACATTTCCTTTAAATAACATTTTCTTTCTTTCCTTTCTTTCTTAATACGTACTTTTACTCTTCAGGGTTGGTTTTACCGTCGGACTCAGTGAGGGATCCCACCTCTACCGCCTCAAGGGCAGTGTCCTGGACCATGGATAAAACTGGTAGGGAGGACCAGTACCTCGCCCAGGAGGCCTCACCTGCTATGCTGGACAGGGGCCTTGTGGGGGAACGGGAAGTTTGGAATGTGTAGACGATGAAGAGGGAAGAAAGCGGCCGTGGCCTTATAGATATCATCCCGGCATTTGCCTGGAGGAGAAGTGGGAAACCACGGAAAACCACTTCGAGGATGCCTGAGTAGGGAATTGAACCCCCTCTACTCAGTTGACCTGCCGAGCATGAGTGGACCCTGTTCCAGCCCTCGTACCATTCTTCAAATTTCGTGGCCTCCGGGGTTGGCAGCTTATCACACTAATCACTACACCACAGAGGCGTACAAAATTTTCTTTAACGCCGTGAAAATGTTGGAAGAGGCTAGATTTTGGCAAGTTTTGCAGCACTGTGGACTCTTATCAAGAAAGTTCTCTGTGACTAAATCGATAAACATTCATTTGGGATTTTATTTCTCTCCATCGAGGTATACCTGTCTAACATCACAGTGTTTGCTCCTCATGACAAGGTTATTTATGATCTCAGTTTGATTTCTTGTATATTTCATTCCCTTGATCTTATGTTTATCTCACTTTCTGATGTGCAATAGCAGAGTTACTCGTGGCATTAATATTTTCGGAAGTTTTCATAAGTATGTTATCAATTACGATGTACAGCACACTATCCGTCCTTCATTGAAAAACGTATTCTCAGAAGTGTCTCAGCATGTGAGCGTCGGTTTAACATTGCTTCCTGTTGGTTGCGTCAGGCATCTCGAACTTACCCTTCGAATCCAAAACTTCTAGATCAACTCTTCCTTTCCTCCGACCCTGACGCCATGGAGTCATTCATTTTCACGCTCATTGTTACCATTTTATTTAATTTTCCATTTTATTCTCCTGTTTCCTCTTCTCTTCTGATTAGGGCTAAGAGATGATAATTAGTAGTAATTCCTCTAAAACAGTTGTTAGTGTAACTTTTCATCGCTAGAAACTGGTGTTAAAATGCTAATGTAATGTTATAATCAATGTGTACACTTTTAAAGATACTAAGAAACCAAAATAGGATATTATGAGTTTCTTCCGACGTCACAAATTGGATTATTATTCACAACTAGCTGTAGTACCTGGTGTTACCCGGGTAATTTTGGAGTGTTTACCTTTAAGATTTGTATTGCCAGTTAGGTATGTAAAAACTGAATTCTTATAGAATTAATTATGAAGATGATGATTGATATTTTACTATCTATTGTGAAGTTTTAGAGTTCTTTAGATGTGTTTGATTTCATGTTTTAGATTATTTAATTTTCAAGTAGAACGTTGTCCTTAATGAACCATAACGCTATGTATTTTCTTGTCGCGCAATAGATATGATGTACACGATCCCAATTGTCATTGATACTGCCACCAATCAGCTTTACAACCCCAAAAGCAATGAAATCAACACTAATCTCGGTCAATTCCAGATTATTTACTTTTAAGTCCCTCATAGCCCCCCGCCCCAATGGAGGCCAAATGTGGACTTTAACGGTGTCAAGAGCGTTGCAATTTATCTCAGCGACACATGAGCAATGAATTCGACATTATTATAGGTTATTTTCCATTATTTTCACATGGCATCCCGTCCATCCCCATTCCCCACCGCCCAGCGGGGATCAGGATGTATGTTCTCTACAGTATTATTTTCCAGATGGTAAGTCACATATGTTCCAAGTTTCGTTGAGATCTATTCGGATCATAATCATGTATATCCATAATCCGGTTATATTTACATTCATTTTCTCCCCTTCTCAAACTCCATACTGATTGCGGCTGAAATACGACTCAACAATCCAGAGTGACACAGTCTCCCTTAGCGACCTGGCAAACAATGTTTTCGTCATTAACATCAGTAATTTTCTTTTTTTTAAGCACTTAACCCCTTCCCCGAGGAGTGCTGGGGGTGTTTTACCCCAACAGAATTTTTTCAGGTAGTAAGTCATATGTGTACGAATTTTGTATGAGGGCTATGCTGGAAGAAACACACATTCATCCAACATTTCGGTCATTTTGGACGTTTCCTTTCCCCCCGTTTTCATCTAACTGGCGATGCGGGCTGAAAATGAACGTCAACGACATCCAGAATGTCCTCTTTTAACAAATCCCGAGTGTCACTATTCATGTCAGCGACTCCGAAAACTATGGATTTGACACTATTTTCGATTACTTTTGTATCTAATCCCCTTGACCCCCCACCGCTAAGGGGGCTAAGGATAGCATAGCCCCAGAGTGCTCGTCTCCAGATAGCAAATAATAATAATGGCGAATGGCCTCCGGAGAGGCCTAGTGCAGGTCTTTTTCTAGTAGACGGCCTATTAGGCGACCTGCGTGTCTGTGAAGATGACGGCCCTAATGTTGAATACGCCACACACACATACCCAGCCCCCGAGCCATTGGAATTAACCAATTAAGGTTAAAATCCCCGACCCGGCCGGGAATCGAAGCCGGGACCCTCTGAACCGAAGGCCAGTACGCTGACTATTCAGCCAACAAGTCGGTCAGATAGCAAATAATAAGTGTACAAAGTTTGGCTGAAATTACTCCAGTGGTTTAGGAGGAGATGTGTCATTTACACACATCCATTCTTATGTATAGATAGATTCTACAAAGCAACGCACATCCTAAGAGAAACAAGTGAGTTGACGTTCAATAGTTCAATTAATACTGATCTGCATTTAGGGCAGTCGCCCAGGTGGCAGATTCCCTATCTGTTGCTTTGCTAGCCTTTTCCGAAATGATTTCAAAGAAATTGGAAAATTTATTGAATATCTCCCTTGGTAAGTTATTCCAATCCCTAACTCCCCTTCCTATAAATGAATATTTGCCCCAGTTTGTCCTCTTGAATTCCAACTTTATCTTCATATTGTGATCTTTCCTACTTTTATAAACGCCTTTCAAACTTATTCGTCTACTAATGTCATTCCACGCCATCTCTCCGCTGACAGCTAGGAACATACCACTTAGTCGAGCAGCTCTTCTTCTTTCTCTCAGTTCTTCCCAACCCAAACATTGCAACATTTTTGTAACGCTACTCTTTTGTCGGAAATCACTCAGAACAAATCGAGCTGCTTTTCTTTGGATTTTTTCCAGTTCTTGAATCAGGTAATCCTGGTGAGGGTTCCATACACTGGAACCATACTCTAGTTGGGGTCTTACCAGAGACTTATATGCCCTCTCCTTTACATCCTTACTACAACCCCTAAACACCCTCATAACCATGTGCAGAGATCGGTACCCTTTATTTACAATCCCATTTATGTGATTACCCCAATGAAGATCTTTCCTTATATTAACACCTAGATACTTACAATGATCCCCAAAAGGAACTTTCACCCCATCAACGCGGTAATTAAAACTGAGAGGACTTTTCCTATTTGTGAAACTCACAACCTGACTTTTAACCCCGTTTATCAACATACCATTGCCTGCTGTCCATCTCACAACATTTTCGAGATCACGTTGCAGTTGCTCACAATCTTGTAACTTATTTATCACTCTATAGAGAATAACATCATCCGCAAAAAGCCTTACCTCCGATTCCACTCCTTTACTCATATCATTTATATATATAAGAAAACATAAAGGTCCGATAACACTGCCCTGAGGAACTCCCCTCTCAACTATTACAGGGTACACTGTATATAACGAAACGAGAAAAACATTAAACAACGAAGTCTCTTATTTCAGATGCAATAATTCATCTTAGAGAATAATGTGCAAGGATGACTTTACAGCGTATCTGTCAAAAAGAAACGTGTATAGGCCTTGGTTTTTAACAGGAATAGAAGTTATGGTCTCCATAATAATAACTATAAAAAGGAACACTAACTACAGGTAGAACGGAAGCACACGAAATCGCATCGGATATTTGAATTATATACTTTTCAAGATAAAGAAGAGCCTGTTACCAAGATATTACGTGGAACGCAATAAACAAAAACGAGTAAAGCCGTCACCTATGACTTACGTGAAATTAATATGAGAGGTGGTGTTACCTAAATCTTATATATCCTGAGAATTCTTCTTCTTCTTCTTCTTAACCTGTTTACCCTTCAGGGACGGTTTTTCCCTCGGACTCAGCGAGGGATCCCACCTCTACCGCCTCAAGGGCAGTGTCCTGGAGCTTCAGACTTTGGGTCGGGGGATACAACTGGAGAGAATGACCAGTATCTCGCCCAGGCGGCCTCACCTTCTATGCTGAACAGGGGCCTTGTGGAGGGATGGGAAGATTGGATGGGATAGACAAGGAAGAGGGAAGCAAGCGGCCGTGGCCTTAAGTTAGGTACCATCCCGGTATTTGCCTGGAAGAGAAGTTGGAAACCACGGAAAGCCATTTCCAGGATGGCTGAGCTGGGAATCGAACCCACCTCTACTCAGTTGACTTCCCGAGGCTGAGTGGACCCCGTTCCAGCCCTCGTACCACTTTTCAAATTTCGAACCCGGACCTCCGGGGGTGGCAGGTTATCATGCTAACCAACACCACAGAAGCGGACATCCTGAGAATTCTACAACTTCAAAATGGGAAGTTTCTTAGATAATTTTATTGTACACTAAAATGCTCAAGTGAAACATTTTTAACATTTAATTTTAAGTTACCGGATATTTCCTGCTGAAAACTGGGTGTAATTATAATGGGAAACGTCCAAGAAAAACCCCATGATGGCCGCTTAAAGAGATAAATTCTTATCAGCAAAGATAATGGACGTATAACTTACAACCAGCCATAATGAAATTGACATGAACTACGGCATCCACTGCTAGAACAGATAAGTGGCTACTTTAATTTCTTAAAATGCTCGTACAATATTATTTTCCTCTATGCTTTCTAGTTTAATAGCATAATAACACGCGTAAGGTACCTGAACGAGACAATTTACGTTTTTAAAATACATTCCGATCAGTGGCGTATGTTGCATTTTGACAACATGAGGTTCTTACGGTATTTTGTGTGTGTGTTCGTGAAATTCAGTGTAGTGGAGAAGGTCGAAAATGCATTATTATGAATGAAAAAAGGGTACGTTATCTTGGAGTACTTTATTAAAGCTAGGGCGAGTAAAGCTTTACTTATGATAATGTTAAATACAGGCTGTAGAAGTTACGTAATTGAACTTGTGTAGAGGTCATCAAATGAAGAGAATACCGAACTTGTATCATACATTTTTCTTATATGAGAGTCGGAACTGAGTTAAACATTAACCGTCTTACTAATAAACGGTGTATAACTTTTATACAAGGTTTATACACCGTTTACGCGAAATTCGTTACTAATAAACCGTGTATAAGCCTCCTGTGTATACATCTGTTATAGTTATTCACTGAATTGCTTATACAGTCCAGGACCCTAGTATAAGCGTTGTATAGCAGCGTGTAGCGGAAAAAAAGAAACGAGCGAGCAGTTTATTTTCGTGGTATTTATTGTCGACAGTAATATAATCGTTGTAAAATATTCGACTTATCCATTTAACATTGAACACACGTTGAAAGAATGACGATAACGTTGATGATCTTCACGATATTTTAAACATAGAAGACATACGGTACCGTACACGATTCAGAGGTTATGGAAGCTAGACATCTTCGTAAAGTAAAACACTTTAAAGAGACGGAATGACAATGAATAACTATAAAAGAAATGATGGTTGGGCGTATTTTAGTGTAAAAATATGTTACAGCTTAATAGACCTTTGATATTGTGAGTTTTTTATACACTATCTGCCCCTACAAAGATCTTTCTTAATTGAGTACCTACCGTATACAAGGGGACATATTCCTCGAGATAAAAAGTGGCATAACTTGAAAACCATACGTAATATGATTTCCATACTTTGTAGTTGAATACGTAGAAATGTGATGTATAAATGCCTAATAGAAACTTTTTTGATCTAACCTTTCGTTTAGCTACAAAACAGGTTTTCCTTTCTTCTGAAAAGTAAGGATTTTGGAATGTGTACCCTTTTCAACTCGCCGGTTCAATTACAATTGCTTACGTTTTCCGAACAACCCCAGTTAGGAGCTTTTGATATTTTCTTAAGCTTTTCCATTTCTTTTTTAGCGTCCATTACACAAGCAAGCTGAAGAAATGTTGATATCAATATAAGTCAATTTCTAGCTGTCTCACGGAATGACAATGAATACGGTAACTATAAAAGAAATTATGGTTGGGCGTATGTTTGTGTAGTAAGGTGTTACTGCTTAATAGACTTTAAATTGCGAGTTTATTATACATTATCTGCCTCTACGAAGATCTTAGATCTTTCTCACAGTTGAGTATAAAAAGGGACATATTCCTTGACATAAAAAATGGTATAACTTGAAAACCGTACGTAATATGATTTCCATACTTTGTAGTTGAATACGTAGAAATGTGATGTATAAATGCCTAATAGAAACTTTTTTGATCTAACCTTTCGTTTAGCTACAAAACAGGTTTTCCTTTCTCCTGAAAAGTAAGGATTTTGGAATGTGTACCCTTTTCAACTCGCCGATTGAATTGCAATTGCTTACGTTTTCCGAACTACCCCAGTTAGGAGCTTTTGATATTTTCTTAAGCTTTTCCATTTCTTTTTTTAGCGTCCATTACTCAAGCAAGCTGAAGAAATGTTGATATCAATATAAGTCAATTTCCAGCTGTCTCACGGAATGACAATGAATAACTATAAAAGAAATTATGGTTGGGCGTATGTTTGTGTAATAAGGTGTTACTGCTTAATAGACTTTAAATTGCGAGTTTATTATACATTATCTGCCTCTACGAAGATCTTAGATCTTTCTCAAAGTTGAGTATAAAAAGGGACATATTCCTTGACATAAAAAATGTTGATATCAATATAAGCGAATTTCCAGCTGTCTCACTTAGTGTTGCCACTGCCTTTTCGATATGCCGTGCTACTGTGCGACTTTCCGGAAAGTTTTTCTCGTAGATAACCAGCAGAAGCGATCATAAAGGCGGTGAACGTGCGAAATACGTCAGTGAACTACAGGAAGAGATTCCTACTCCTTGGAACGAGTGTATACGTGCTGCGTAGTAATACAATGCGTATACCTCGTTTATTAGTAAGAAAAATGTAAAACGCTTATACAGGGTTTATTCACTGTATAACTAAACAAGAGTTAAACAACGGTATAAGGACTTTTTATTAGTAAGACCCTAAGTGTAAAATAGAGCGCGAATCTTTGAAATACGTCTTGGTGATGGTAATGTGTTTTTGGTAGAATAATGTCAAGAATAAACTGAGATATGAGAGGTTACATGTTGTATATGGTAGGAATTGGAGAGCAATATTTAATTTGGGAAATAGTATGATAACATTTGAGACTGTGATTGGTAATGAAATAAAATATATCTTCAAAATGTGAATCAAGTTGCATTATGAATGATTTCAAGGCAAGTTCTCGATTATGTTAGTATTAATGAGTGTGATTTGTGTATACATGTTATGTGAGTTTATGAAAGTTAATGTCGGATAATTATCAGCCAAGTGTACTTATCATGAAGTAGCTTATCTAATACGTGATGAACAGAGAGCGGATTTTAGTCAAAAGCCTATTTTTTCCTTAACGTACACATGCGTCACCTTTTGCATTTAAATGTTTAATGACATTTAGGTCTATATAAAACAGTTTTATAATGCCTAAAAATACTTATTTTGACGTTAACGCCTATTTTCTATTCTAAGTCTTAGTGCCAATTTTCCAGTTTGAATAGTTTACCTTTTGTTAGATTTGAATTTCCGTTTTAATTTTGATATTTTACACTATTCATAACAACGGTCTACTGAACCATTGAGCCTGTAACTTTAAGGTCAATTATGATTCTTATGAGCCTGTACCGTTAAACACTGCAAGGACGGATAGCAACCCCTTCCTCCTTCCCAGCTTTGGAAAGCCCAGAAGTTAGTGACACAATGCGAACGTTCCAATCTCTTTTCTTTTATAAATACAACCTTGTCAACTCTTGGAATTTCATCTTTCACTAGTACAACAACTGCACATCTGGTATGTGTGTACTGTTGAAAATGCCGAAAATAAAATCATCTTAAGTAACATTAATTCGACACTGGTTCCTTGAATTCCCCGATTACTCGACAGATGGGAAGATTAATTTTTTTGCCAAGTTTGCAACAAAGAGGCGAACAAAACATATTTTTTCTCAACTTCTATACGATAATTTGATGACAAAATTAGTCGTGCTTAGTATACAATTTTGTAACAAAGTAATAATTAACAAGTAATGACATACATACTTAAATGTTTGCTTTTACAGGTGTCCAGTGAAAAACAGTACCACCTTATATAACACGTGCAGGGTGCTCTACCAAAATCAAATGCAGAACCAAAATCTAAACTGAAGCAGACTCTCTTGACGCAGACATCCGAGACTTCATCCAGGAAAAACGCATTTACAGTAGTGCTGATTTCTATCGTGCCATTGTAGCAGCAAACATGCAAACGGCGAACTATACAAAACTACCATTTCAGAAATGTCTTGGTAAAGTACTGCCACCAATCGGTCCCTTCCGAGTCGACCCTTCGGAAAATATTATTTCTAAGATACGTATGAGGATGCTATTTCTAGGATAAAGATGGATGCAGGAAAATCATATTTGTGGTTCCTGTTTGATGAAACAACGGACAACCTTGGACGGTATGTTGCCAACTTAATTGTTGGAAAGCTTAATCCTGATACACCGTCCAGAGCTTATCTGATCTACACGAAGGAGTTGAGCATTACCAATCAAAATACAGTGGCTCATTTTGTGAACAGTGGACTCAAAAAGTTATGAATCCCCATGAAGACACAGTTTTAATAGCTGTGACAGATGCTACTTTATATATGGCACCTGCCATGGGTACTCTTAAGGTCTTTTTTCCCTTCTCTTGTCCATGTCACCGGCTTGGTCCATAGCCTAAATCGAGTAGCGGAGCAGATCAGACTCAAGTTTCTGAAGGTAGATATAATAATCTGATCTGTGAAAAAGTTTTCGTAAAAGCTCCATTAAGAGTGCAGGCTTTTAGGCAGAAACTTCCACATGTTCCTCTTTCTCCAGAACCAGTGGTTATTCGATGGAGAACATGGCTAATAGCAGCAGAATACTGCAGTCAGCTTTTACGAGCAGTCAAAGCGCTTGTGTGAACTTTTGAGAATGATTTAGTTTGTGTAACCAACGCTAAGAAAGTTCTGAATTACTCTGTTATGAGAAATGACTTGGTATACATCAGGGCTCATTTCACATTCATTGAAAATACTATTACTGCTCCTGAAAGTCATGGGAAACACCTTTATGAACAATCTGGGCTACTCAACACACCAGAGCAGTAACTATCTGAAGCACCTGGAGTTGCGGCTGAAAAGTTAATAAGAAGTTTGATTCAGTTCTTCAGAAAAACATCGGTTTTAAGAGTTTATTCATTGCCGCTAATAATTTAACGGAAAAGAATGGCAATGAAGGCGAATGTGAAATCCCAGTTCATCTTATCAAAAACTTAAAATATTGCCCCGTGTCTTTCAGTTGGCGTTGAACCCTCTTTCTTTCCTCCGCGCAGGTGCTCCACACAGGAGTCTGAGCTCCATACTACCATAGTCTAGACTCACAGAGGAAATCAGTTTCTTTTGATATACTTAAGTTACACTAGGCAACCCAATGGGTCACCCCACTTTAGAGCGTTCATACACGGTTGCCTCATGTTGAGCTTATCAGTTGCTCCACAATAAGATTGATCACTGTTCCTAAAAGGAACCAAAACGAAAAACCAGCTGCAGAATAAACAAGGGCATAATTGCTCATACTACATGGACTTAATAGTAAAAAGGAAAGATTGCTCATAACCGGCCATAAACAAAAGGCAAGGAGGCGAAGCACCAGCACTCCTTGTAGAAATTACTAGAAACCTAAGTGGGCTTACGCCGACAGATACAGATCCCATACTACAGGTGCTTGGTCGGCGGATGTTCTGAAACGCTTGCTTTAACATGTAAAAGCGTAATTCCTCGGGAAGTAAGTGAAGTACATGCCCATGAACTTTTAAGTGGTAAAATAAATTTTAAGTACACATGATTGTTTCATTTGTGATAGTACTAAAAGTTCGCCCATTAATTCGGTATTTAGCGAATAAAACATGTACAATGTCAGTGAACACCAGCGTATTCTAAAATGGCTTGATATCGGAAAATAGCCATAAAACTGTGTTTGAACTAAATATAAAAGATATACCATTACCAAATATTTGCTCAATTTGCCCAGTAGTTTGCGTTAGCAAGAAATGACGAGCACAATCTTATTTAAACCAGAAGGAAATTTTTGGCTAGTAATAATATATTTTTTCATGTTTATCGCTAAGTAAAACACAGTTATTCATAGTTATTTCTGGAAAAAATATTTGTGTAAAATTTCATGAAGTTACACCCAGCTGTTTAAGGTTGATGTCTTTTTGGAACGTAGACGAAGGACATCAGATCAATTCTATGAACGTATATATTAGATTTTTAAATTTTTCTCGCTTACATCCTCAGATGCACGTTTACAGACCTAGATGAGCTGAGTCCTAGCATTGCATGAGGATTTCCAAATCAACAAACACGACCTGATAGAGTGAACTGAATTTGTGACGTTTAATTTCATTCAATTTATATTTGTTTGGGAGTTTGTCCTTCAGGAACCCACAATTGGTTTATTCATTTCGTAAGGTCGCAGTACATTGAAAATATAGGTGCATTCGGAAGAAAACAAAATTGTGGTGGCTTATAGGGTTGCTATTTTAAGACAGTAACTTTTTCCAGTCATCTGTCAATATGATTACTAAGTGGGCTGTGTTATGGTTAACAATAAACCATGTCAGCATTCTTGGAAGGATGTAGTATACACAGTGCATCCAGTAAGTAAAACAGCCTGGTTTATTATTTTAATTATTTTTGCATTTCTATACAGGTTGCCCGGTTTTTGTATCGATAAACATTACATGATACTAAATGTTTTAAGAACTCCTGCGGGACTAAATTCCGTCACCTCGGCGTCCCAGATAACGTTAAAAGTAGTTAGCGGGACGTAAAGCCAATAACATTATTATTATTATTATTATTCTTATTATTATTATTATTATTATTATTATTATTACAATTTTTTTCGCTTGAATGCGAAAGTAAAATTGGAATGACAGGATAGTCACCGATCAGTGAGCTTAGAAACGTATAAAAATGTGCTAAAAGATTTCTTCTTCTTCCACTTCGCCTCCTCTGTACCGACCACAAATACTGTGAATAATACAATGTGTTGATTTAACCCATGTTTTACGGCCGGATGCCTTTTCTGACACAAACGCCAAGTATACTAAGACGAACACAAATACCCTGCCCTGGAAGTAGAAGAATGAAATAGACGTGTTGAAAATCCTTGGCTCGCCAAGAATCGAATCTGGTGCCCACTAATTGGAAGGACACTACTTTGACCACTCAGCCAACGATCCGGACACATATCGTAGTAAAATAAACTTACCTGAATTAATGTAGACTGTGAAAGTTCAAGGAGAAATATTGTGAAAAATACAATTCAGTTACTGTATTGAGCCATATTGAATTAGATTTCTTTTTCCAAATCGCTTACGTCGAAACAGATGAGGGAAGGAGGCAGCCGTGGCCTTAATTACGACACAGTTCCAGCATTTGCCTGATATAAAAATGGGAAACCAGGGAATACCATATTCAGAGCTTCGGACAGTGGGGTTCACAAAATCATTTAATACTGATCTGCATTTAGGGCAGTCGCCCAGGTGGCAGATTCCCTATCTGTTGTTTTCTTAGCCTTTTCTTAAATGATTTCAAAGAAATTAGAAATTTATTGAACATATATTTGCCCCAATTTGTCCTCTTGAATTCCAACTTTATATTCATATTGTGATCTTTCCTACTTTTAAAGACGCCACTCAAATTTATTCGTCTACTAATGTCAGTCCACACCATCTCTCCGCTGACAGCTCGGAACATACCACTTAGTCGAGCAGCTCGTCTTCTTTCTCCCAATTCTTCCCATCCCAAACTTTGCAACATTTTTGTAACGCTACTCTTTTGTCGGAAATCCCCCAGAACAAATCGAGCAGCTTTTCTTTGGATTTTTTTTCAGTTCTTAAATCAGCTAATCCCGGTGAGGGTCCCATACACTGGAACCATACTCTAGTTGGGGTCTTACCAGAGATTTATATGCCCTCACCTTTACATCCTTACTGCAACCCCTAAACACCCTCATAACCATGTGCAAAGATCTGTACCTTCTATTTACAATCCCATTAATGTGATTACCCCAATGAACATCTTTCCTTATATTAACATCATGATCCCCGAAGGGAACTTTCACCCCATCAACGCGGTAATTAACACTGAGAGAACCGAGCTCGATAGCTGCAGTCGCTTAAGTGCGACCAGTATCCAGTAATCGGGAGATAGTGGGTTTGAGCCCCACTGTCGGCAGCCCTGAAGATGGTTTTCCGTGGTTTCCCATTTTCACACTAGGCAAATGCCGGGGCTGTACCTTAATTAAGGCCACGGCCGCTTCCTTCCAATTCCTAGGCCTTCCCTACCCCATCGTCGCGATAAGACACATCTGTGTCGGTGCGACGTAAAGCAAAAAAAAAAAAGTAAATAAAAAAACTGAGAGGACTTTTACTATCTGTGAAACTCACAACCTGACTTTTAACCATGTTTATCAACATACCATTGCCTGCCCATCTCACAACATTATCGAGGTCACGCTGCAGTTGCTCACAATCTTGTAACTTATTTATTACTCTATACATAATAACATCATCTCCATAAGCCTTACCTCTGATTCCACTTTTACTCATATAATTTGTATATATAAGAACACATAAAGGTCAAATAATACTGCCTTGAGGAATTCCCCTCTTAATTATTAATCAGATAAAGCTTCGCCTACTCTAATTCTCTGAGATCTATTTTCTAGACATATAGCAACCCATTCAGTCACTCTTCTGTCTAGTTCAATTGCACTCACTTTTGCCAGTAGTCTCCCATGATCTACCCTATCAAATGCTTTAGACAGGTCAATCGCGATACAGTCCATTTGACCTCCTGAATCGACGATATCTGCTATATCTTGCTGGAATCCTACAAGTTGAGCTTCAGTGGAATAACTTTTCCTAAAACCGAACTGCCTTCAATCGAACCAGTTATTAATTTCGTAAACATGTCTAATATAATCAGAAAGAATGCCTTCCCAAAGCTTACATGCAACGCATGTCAAACTTACTGGCCTGTAATTTGCAGCTTTGTGTCTAATCACCATTTCCTTTAAACACATGGGCTACTATAGCAACTCTCCATTCATTAGGTATAGCTCCTTCAACCAAACAATCAATAATCAAATAATTACTTGAGATATGGTACTATATCCCAACCCATTTTCTTCAGTACATCCCCAGAAATCTTATCAATTCCAGCCGCTTTTCTAGTTTTCAACTTTTATATCATATTGTAAATTTCATTTTTACATACTGTATGTAAATTAGTCTCCTCCTCTATCTGGAAATTATCCTTGTAACCACCAATCTTTACATACTGCTCACGAATACTTCTGCCTTTTGAAGATCCTCACATACACACTCCCATTGTTCATTAATTATTCTTGGAATGTCCTTCTTGGAACCCGTTTCTGCCTTAAAATACCTGTACGTACCCTTCCATTTATCATTAAAATTTGTATGACTGCCAATTATGCTTGCCATCATGTTATCCTTAGCTGCCTTCTTTATTAGATTCAATTTCATAGACCTTTAATTTCTTCGTACTTCCACAGCCATTTCTGACTATTTCTTTCCAATCTGCACCTCCTTCTTAGTCTCTTTATTTAAGGCCACGGCCGCTCCCTTCCCGTTCCTAGGCCTTCCCTATCACATTGTCACCATAAGACCTATCAGTGTAGGTGCAACGTAAAGCAAATAGAAAAAAAGTCTCTTTATTTCTCTATTCCTCCATTCTCTATTTCTCCATTCCTTACCACATTTAAAGGTACAACCCTGTTTCCACATTCGTCAACAATTGCTTTAAACCCATCCTAGAATCTGTTTACATTTTTATTTGCCGTTTTCCACCGATCACAGTTACTTTTTAGAAACTGCCTCATCAACCATATGGTACTGCCTAATAGTCCTACTTTTAAGACCTCCCTTTCTATCACATTTATTTTTTTACTACGACAAAAAAAAAGCTTCATGATCACTAATACCATCTATTACTTCGTTTCTCTGTACAGCTCATCTGGTTTTACCAGCACCGCGTCCAGGATATTTTCCCCTCTAGTTGGTTCCATCACTTTCTGAATCAGCTGTCCTTCCCATATTAACTTATTTGCCATTAGTTGGTCATGCTTCCTGTCGTCCACATTTCCTTCCTAATTGGCATCTGGTAAATTCAGATTTCCCACTACAATCACATTCCTTTCCATGTCGTTTTCCACATAGCTGATTATCTTATCAAATAATTCTGTGAGTGCTACCCTTTCCCGGTCTGTACACTCCAAAGATATCAAGTTGCCCATTATGTTTAGAAATGAACCTTACAGCTAGAATTTCATGTTTCTCGTCTTTAACTTATTCGTAGCTTACAAATTCTTCTTTCACAGATGAATACTTCCCCTCCCATCATTCTTATCCTATCTCTACGATACACACCCCCAGTTCCGTGAGAAAATTTATGCATCCATTATATCATTTCTAAGCCATGATTCAACTCCTATTACAGTACCTGGTAAACATATATCTATTAAATTAATTAATTCTATTCCTTTCTTTACAATAAATACTTCTACAGTTCAACACTAACATTTTTTAACATTTTTATGTCATCCCTACTTGATTTTTAGTTCCTTGTCCCCTCATAACCGCTTTCCCAAGCCACCAACAATGCAACCCGCTTTCCCCCGAATGCAAGCTCACAACTACGCGCTCCTAACCGCACGGTCATCTCGCTCGGTATATCGAATTAGTAGTCGAGTAAGGTTTGAGAGATCGATATCCTGCATGTGTCTTTTAAAGTGGAAAGCTACTTTATTCAAGGTTCACTCTTAACACAGAGAACATTGTGTAGTTTTTGTAAGCAGTTGGCCTTCAGAGCAATGAGTTTCGAGAATCCAGAGCAGTTACTAAATGACTTAGTAGCAACAGGCATCTAATAATGGGTGAGTTGTAGTAAAACAAAAACATGCCTTGCGGAGTTTAGCATGAAACATGCCTGGTGTTTTGTAATGGCTTTATAATGCTGGTTCTGAGATCAGGAGTGTACAAGTATATTGTGGATTAAGATCTTACTAAAGACGATAGATTAATCTAGAGAGAGTAGGAATAAAATGGTCAAAATGGCAATCATTTACCACATAGAGCAGAGAATAGTTAAATGGTGTTGTTTCAGGAGAGAATTATTGTCATGGGAATGTACATTTTTTTAAAAAAAGTGATACTTGTTCGTGGCGTCGATCTATGAACATCTTTTGCTACTACTTTCACCATTTGAGAGGAACCTGCGTATAAGTGGAATTGCGGAAGTGTAGAGTGTTGAATGTGAGGCAAGGAACGTTAGGGACGACACAAACACTCAGTCCCCAGGCCAGGGATATTAATCAATTACAATTAAGAACCCCTGACCCGGCCGGAAATCAAACCCGGGGCTGCCGGGTGACAGGCAGACGCGTTGCCCCGTACACCGCGGGGCTGGACTGGGAATGTACTTAGTTGCCGGACCTCTCAATCAAGTAATGAAGCAGATCTGCAGCTGTGATAATTATGATGAAATGAAATCCACAGCCTGTTTCCAGTTATTCGACCGGGTCAGGAATGGAATGAATGAAGCCCCGTCTAGCGGCGAGGATAGGAATTATGCCCGCTGCCGAAGCCTGTCGCACTCCTCTGGGGCAATGATTAATGAATGATTAATGCAATGAAATGATATTGGAGAGTGTTGCTGGAATGAAAGATGACAGGGAAAACCGGAGTACACGGAGAAAAACCTGTCCTGCCTCCCCTTTGTCCAGCACAAGTTTCACATGGAGTGACCGGGATTTGAATCACGGTATCCAACGGTGAGAGGCCGACGCGCTGCCGGCTGAGCCACGGAGGCTACTGTGATAATTATAATGTATAATATTTCAGATGCGTGGGTTACATTTATGTATGAGAAAACATGTTTGAACGGACATTTTATATGATCTAAATTGTTAAGAGAGTTCGTCAGAGAATGCAGAAAAGACCTCGAAGGAAAGGAAAGGTGGATTCACTTTTAGGGGATCTAAACTTATACATATAGATTGTCTGGCTTCTTCAGACGATCTTGCATATCCTAGCATCGTCCATTGAAGCAGCTAAGCAACAGATTGAGGAACTTTATCATCAGGTAGGAAAAATAGGGCTCAAAGTGCCAATTGAAGAAATAAAATGGTCAGTATTAAAGAAGAGTTCATTTAAGATAAAAACAACGCAGGATAATGTTCAGAAGGTCAAACCTTCCAAATATTTAGGATAGTGGATAGATATGAGGAATAATGAGAAACAAGGTGTGAAGGCGAAAATAATTAAAATGAAATCAGCCCACATGAGAACTCTTGAGACATACAATAAGAGATTACTCTCGTGGGGAGCTAAGATCAGACACTACCAGGCAGTTGTAAAGCCAGTGCGTCAGAAACACGGAGTTTAAGAAATAAAACTTCATAATAAGAACTGGAGAAACTAGAACGAAGGACAGGGAGAAAGTTCTTAGGACCGATTAAAAAGGAAGGGACATGGAAGCTAGGAAAAATTAAAACGTGCATAACTTGGTGGGAAAAGTAACAGGCGTGACCAGGAAAAGGAGTATGACTTTCTTCGGTCGCATATTTCTTCTGTCTGATAGCAACTTTGGAACTTCAAAGGCAAACCTAGATGGCACCAAGAACTGACTAATGATTGTGGCTGAGCGGGATAACTGAACAAGTTGTCCTAGATACACACAACTTTAAATAAACAATCCAGGATGAGGTCAAACCCACGCAAAATCTTCCGAGGTCAGATGACAGAAGAAATGCTCACATTAAGAGAATGAAAAACATGTGGGCAACATGGTTGGAAAGCTAAATACACATGGTGAAAAGAGGCCGTAAGGTGTTAAAATAATGATAATAGTAATACAAAATGTCAAAGTCCTGAGGGGTGGAAATTTAGATTCAGATCACTTCCTCTCCATGATCAAAGTCAAGATCATCCTAAGTTCCCAGAAGAACAGGAAAACAACTCGAACAACAAAGTTTGACAGATAAAATCTCAGAATGCACAAAGATTTTGCAACAGAATTAAACAAAAGGCAGTGCCAGGGATGGGAACCGTTAAAAGAGGCCATGAATGATTCTGCAAGAGTCACAGTTCCTCTAGAGAAAAAGAGGAAACATGCATGGTGGTCATCTGAATGTGATGATGCAATCGAAGAACGCCGAAAGGCGAATTGGTGTTCCCATAAAACACCGGAGAACCAGAAGAAGTTCCACGAAGCAAGGAAAAGAACATCCAAGACCATGAGGAATCTGAAAAGAAAGAATGAAAAGAACGTTTGATTCACATCGAGCATGATTTTCAGAGAAACAACACTCGGGACTTTTATAAAACATTCAAGAACACCTTGTTAGATTTGATCCACCAAGCCTCAACTTCAGAAACCAAGAAGGAAGAGTAGCTCACAGTGATGTGGAGAATTACCAGATTTTGGCAGACTACTCTCCAAAACTTCTCAATTATGAGCCACCGTCTCAGAAATTCGACTACAGTCAAAAGGAGCCAAACCGAGACTCGGACCCTCCGACTGTGGACGAAGTCACGAGAATCATCAAGACTTCAAAGAATAACAAAGCACCTGGGGAAGATGGGATTGTTGCAGAATTTTGGAAATATGCTGACAACAGAGCGATCGTTGAAATGACAAGAATCCTACACAATATCTAAGAAGAAGAGAATCTACCAGATGGATGGACATCAGCGTTAATACACCCTCTTCACAAGAAAGGAGATAAGGCAGACATCAACAATTACAGCGGAATATCGCTACTACCAGAGACATATAAGATCTTTCGAAAGGCACTGCTACATAGAGCAGAATAACAATTGGAACCGCAAATTGGCGAATATCAATGAGGTTTTAGAAAGGGCAGGTCATGTGCGGAGCGGATCCTGAACCTGAATTTGATCACAGCACACCAGAAACTGAGGAGAAAGGAATTCGGGCTCACATTTGTGGACTCTCAAGAAGGCCTACGATTCGGTAGATACAGAAACACTGATCCGTATCCTAGAAGAAATAGGTCTAGATAGGAAGACCAGAGAGCTCATTAAACAGACTGTGACTAACACAACATCCAAGGTCACGTTCAGGGGTATACTATCAGAATCTTTTAGGATTAAAACAGGGGTCAGACAGAGAGATGGGCTTTCTCCACTTTTATTCAACTGTGTTCCTGACAAGGTCATTAGAGAATGGCGCAAGAAAATGGAAGGAATGGGTGGTATACGAATGAGATATAAGAACAGAGGGACTGTAGTCGACTGCCTAGCCTTTGCGGATGACATTGTGATTCTGTCAGAGTCAATAGATGAGGCACGGAACCAGATTGCCCAGCTCCAGCAACAAGCAAGTAGCGCAGGCTTACGGATCTTCTTCGAGAAGACACAGTACATGACCAACATCGAAACAGCACGCAGAGGGATGACAGTGGAGGGAGGAAGGATTCAGAAAGTAGAGAAATTTGAATATCTGGGAGAGTTGATAGATAACAACCTGTCAGGGAAAGAGGCACTGTTATCGAGAATCAACGAAATTAACTTGGCATACAAGCTAAGTATGAACACCTATAACAAGAAGAAGATTTCAATCAATGCAAAACTCAGACATTACCAGACAGTGATCCGTCAAGAAGCCTTATATGCAGCTGAATGTTTGAACCTGATAAAGGTAGGATTGGTCAGGAAATTAGAACTGGTGGAGCGAAAAGTTTTGAGGAAGATACTGGGAGCCCAAAGAACAGAGGATGGATCATACAGAAAGAAAACAAATCAAGAACTGTAACGCAAGATATAAAAGACCTCAGACACCATCCGGAAGAGGAAAGCCATGTTCTTTGGACACATTTACAGAATGGACCCGGGAAAACTGACCAACCAGATAGTAAGGTTTCTTGAGACGAGGAAAACTGTGGTACGCTGGCGCCAGGACGTGAAGAAGGACCTGACGGAAATGGGAATACAAAGATCGGAAATAAGCAACAGTAAACTTACAAGTCGAAAATAAAGAACACAAAGAGTTTCCAAGAAAAACGTTTGCGGACCCAAACACCATGGACGGAAGGGAGAAGAAGGTTGCAGAGTTAAAGAATGAAGGATTACTGGGCTATGATGAAAACCCAAACGCAGATGAAAGCCAAAATTAAGGAAAGAAATAATAATAATAATAATAATAATAATAATAATAATAATAATAATAATAATAATAATAATAATAATAATAATAATAATAATAATTGTACCGGGCGGTACACCTCCGCTCCGCTAATTCAAATATTGCGCCAGTTGAAACTCTTCTACTGGAGGAAGCCTGAACTTTAACTACCACTTTAATTCTCAGAGTTCTCTGAAGATGTCTCTACTGTAAATTTTGAATTGTTCTGAACTATGTCAGTTTCGATGTGTAATTGTTTGCTCTGTCGTAAGAAGTGTGGACATTCTCTTCTAGATGGCACCTCTTAAGAACTACAATTGTGCACTCTAGTGCGAAGTGAAGGAACCTTTTTTGAAGAAATTTAGTATTTATAAGTTTGTTCTTTATTAAATTTATTTCAGCCATTGTTTAAGTTGGCAATGTTAATCCTTTCTTTCCGCCAGTTTTGAAATTGGCCAATTGCAAATTTCTGTAATTAATTTTCCACCAATCCTGGTTTTCTTCTCCAGTTTTGACATGTAATCTTTTGGCCGTCCAATAAAAAGCTTGTGGGCGGGTGTTATCATTCATGAAAAGTCTCGAATGTTCCACGAGGGTATATAAACTGCTGATTTTTGGGTCTGCGCGCCACTTCAGTAACATCTCTCATTGTGTAATTATTTAGCAGGGGGCGGGAAGCGCCTCTTTCTTCGGGCAGCAGTTTAACCATCAGGTAATGGCCGTTTTATAACTTATTTTCTTGCTAGCTCAGCAGTTTAACCCTCGGGGCGGGTTCGAAACTTTCCTTATGTAACTTATATTTAAAATGTAAAAGACACTTGGTATAAATTCTGTCTCTTTAACTACAAATTGGGATAGAGAGTGCCTAACCCTCTCGAGCTCCCATTCATTTTGTTTTGAGGTGACTACGTTTTTATAACAATTTCCCTTCTACTCATAATGTCATTAAATTTTTCAATCGTGTCACCTCCGTAGTATGGGATTAGCCCTTGCATAAGCGGCCTAGTGCCAAATAGGTTTTAAAGAAGTGTATTAGGAGTGCAGTTACGCCTCCTCTCAAGTTGGTATTTTGGGGGCCATGTAATTGGCCTGTTTCTTTATTGAATAGGCCTCAGTAGGTTGGGTATTTTTACCCCTGTTTTCATGTGCTTGGAGGTCAGCTTGAAGGTGGAGTTTGGTGTGGCCTTTTATGGGCTTGAACTTTGAGAGCGGGTTGCTCTTTCTTAAATTTGGTTTCTGTGTGCCTCGAGCAGGCTTTACTGGGTAATAGGGAGCAAGTGCTCCTGGGCATGATTGGGGTTTTCTGCCCCTTTGTCAAACCTTGTATTTGGGTCAAGTTGGGCTAATTGCTCAAGAATTGTGTGTCTGGGTCTCGGAGCCCAAATCCTGTAACAACCGTAACTGTACATTTTTGATTTGTTGCTAGGCTACTGAGTACCTGTTATATTTGTTATTTCTTGATCTTGAAAAGAAAATATAACCTTGTTAAATTTTAAATTAACTTTAATTTCGTATATTGAGACCTATTCATCCCAGCACCTTCTTTCACCTCTGCTGATCCACCAAACCACGGTAACAATAATAATAATACTTTTTAATTGTGCCTTAGGAAAAGTCATCCGAGAATTAAAATACCTCGGAGGAAAGGAAGTCAAAAGTGGACTCGGTTTTAGGGGATCTAAAATAAGACTAAATATATATTGCCTGCTAATAATGTGCCTAATACATTATAACAATAAATCTGACAGAAGAAGAAGAAGATAAAATGCAAACTCTTAAATTATCCTGTCCCAGCAATCTAAAATAATGTAATACTAAAGAGGGGTATCTTGCAAAGTTTACCAGTGACTTTCAGCAGGTTGAGGATGAAGAGATAAAGAAGGATCAGTTTTACCACCCATTGTAAGTGAAGTGGAACTTCCAAAAACATTTTCTTCCAGTTAGGAATCAGGCTGTCTGCGTCGATATCCTGCCACTGTGTTTAAAAGGTGCGCGCTTGCTGGCGAGACCTAGTTTTTGCAGTGCATTATGTCTTCTGGTAAGGACTAGAACAAATTTGTTACATTCATTGATCTGTCAAAGTGTTATCCTTGGCTTAGATAATATGGAAGTGACTGAGGTATGAGCGATGCTATGCCCTCCTTATGCAGCGAATCCCTCCAATGAATGGTATGGAAATGTTGGATGGTACATGCATTTCGGTGGGGTTAGCAGACTGATGTGTAATAGCAATGCCTGCCTCAGTTAGGAAAGCAACGGGAAACTACTTCACTCCTCATTTCCCTAGTACGTCTCTTCAATGATGCCTAGGTGATCCATGACAGCTAATGGTGGAGCTGTTGAGGATCCAATCAGCATTCGTGCTGAGGACTGAACACACACATACATGTATATAATATGCATGATTTTCGGAGTGTGTAACCATAAATGTACAGAGAATTATTTTCATCTTTGCACTCTCATATCGGAGAATTTTCGTATCATAATCTACATAGTACGTAGAATACAACGTAGGAATCACGGGAGGGATGCGCAGTAGCAAAGTAGAGCTGTGACGTCACGTCACGTCAGCAGTCCTGAATGAGGTGGAGGTAGTTCGAATAAGAACCGCTCTGTACGAAGAAGCTAGGTGCTAATAATATACAATAATAACATATCTGTGGTTTATAAGAAACCGTGTGTGTTTATTTTATGTGATGAAACGTAAAATGCAGTAATAGTGTACACATTTCAGTATGGTTCATTGTCCCATTGCAGGGTGCAGAAATCATAGCAGGCACGCGAAGGAACGAAACATACACTTTCATGTATTCCCTAAAGCCACTGACCTAAATAAATGGTGGCAGTAAGAAGTAGCCAAGCCGTTATTGAAAGCTATCTTTCTCAGTTTTGAGGGTCCGGACGATTTTATGACCATCCGCTTCCGACAGCTGTGACGCAAACGGTGAAATCATTGCTTCTCAGCCTCAATGCTTCCGAGGCGATAAGAAATTCCAACTGTTCTCCGGAAGATTATGAAACATTATGTCCAAATATGTTATATGCTACTGATGAAGTCGATCGAAACTTGGATATCGTGTGCCAGTCTAAGGCCAGCGATGATCCCAAAACATTATATTCTTTACCGGAGGATGAGCAGGGTTCGGTAAAGCCTTTGAAGAGCTAGTGGATCAGCTCGAGAACAATCGCGAAACCAAGGATCGTGATGAGCTGCTTGAAGACATCACTGGCTATACAGGGTGAGTCAGCCGTGCCTGACGTTTTATGCTGTCAGGCAACCCACCGAACGACATTGGTGTCGTTATGGTCTATTCACCTTTGCCGTGTACCAAGCAACAATCGTCTTTAATCACTCACTGCACCATTACCGTTGCAAAAACATGTACCGTATGCGACAGGCATTTGCACAATTCATCATACTGTCGTACGGTTATGTAAAAAGTACGTGCCAATTAAGAGCTTTCAGTAGGGTATGAAATGGATGCTAAAAGCGACGGCATACTGATGGAAACGTGTGTACATTTGTGAAGCGGAAGTAATAGTCCATCTAGTAGGCTTTCCGGAAACCTGTGGTGTAGTGGTAAGTGTGATTAGCTGCCACCCCCGGAGGCCCGAGTTCGATTCCCGGCTCTGCAACGAAATATGGAAAGTGGTACGAGGGCTGAAACGGAGTTCACACAGCTGTTAATACAGCTGCGTTTAGTAGGTGGATTCGAATCCCACTTGATCCTGTGAATCTTATTCGCATTTTGTACTTCGAGAATCATCCACAGAGGCAATGTATCCGAATGCGCACACGTCGTGGGTTAATTACTTAATTGTATTTATTTATTTGCTTACCCTCCAGAGCTGTTTTCTTCCCTCGGACTCAGCGAGGGATACCACCTCAACCGCCTCAAGGGCAGTGTCCTGGAGCATAAGACATTGGGTCAGGGTATGAAACTGGGGAGGATGACCAGTACCTCGCTCAGGCGCTCTCACCTGCTATGCTGAACAGGGGACTTGTCGCGGGATGGGAAGATTGGAAGGGTTAGGCAAGGAGGAGGGAAGGAAGCGGCCGTGGCCTTAAGTTAGGTACCTTCCTGGCATTTTCCTGGAGGAGAAGTGGAAAACCACGGTAAACCACTTCCAGGATGGCTGAGGTGGGAATCGAACCCAACTCTACTCAGTTGACCTCTCGAGGCTGTGTGAACTCCGTTTCAGCCCTCGTACCACTTTCCATATTTCGTTGCAGAGCCGGGAATCGAACTCGGGCCTCCGGGGGTGGCAGCTAATCACACTTACCACTACACCACAGAGGCGAACATTATTTATTTATTTATTTATTTATTTATTTATTTATTTATTTATTTATTTATTTATTTACAGTATTTATTATTTATTTTGGCACTGTTCTAGGTCATTAAGGCTGTGGATGTTTTATAAGCAGGTCTTGCTTCACCGTAGATGAGGACCATGTCAGCATACTCATCTGTTGAATACATAGCGAAGAAATGACCAGGACTGCTAGGCTACACCAAGTGTCAGGCCACTACACACGCGACATACATGCTACTGGTCGATTGTTTCACTAATGGCCTCTTATTCGATCCTCAAAGTTTAAAATGAGAATAAAAATATTTATCGCTCGTGGGATTCGTACCCACCTACCAACGCAACAAGCGTCAACACGTCTGTGGTTAGCCCACAACACTACAGTGACTGCTGCATCCATTTTATAAGAAAGCTTACTTGGTGTAAAACTACGTCACGCTTCGCAAACTCACACAGTATGCCATCGCTTTTAGCGATAACTTCATAACCAATCAAAAGGTTATAATTGGCACTTACATTTTACATAACCGTATGGCAGTTTGATGTATTGTATAAATACCTGTCGCATACATGTTTTTGCAAAGTTCGTGCAGTGATGACAAATTAAGTGCTTTAAAGGTGACTGTAGCTTTGCATATGGCAAAGGAAAATCGACCATCACTCCACTGACGGTCGGTGGGATGCCTAACAGCATAAAATGTCAGGCGCGGCTGCCTCACACGGTATAGATTTTAGAGTAAAGAAGAACTTCGATATAGAAAGCGATTGTGGAGAGAGAAAACAGGCCAACCTACAAGGGGTGGACGTTAGATTTCAAAGGCATCTAGGGACAGTTTGATGCAGACTACAGAGAGATGGTACACCATGATAGTGCATTTACTTGTGTCCATTTTTTTTTTTTTTGCTAGTGGCTTTAAGTCGCACCAGTTCAAATTTTAGCACGGGAAAGAACTGAAAGGGGGTTCTAACATCATCAACGGATATCCTGAAGAAGAAATTCCCCGAAATGTATGAGTTTGCAAGTTGCTTCGTAAGAAGCCGTTTTTTTCTTCGAATGAAGACTTTTAACCAGGGACATTCGAGTGACCGGGTTACTGTTAATACAATACCGATAAAGAAAGAAGAAAAGCAAAGACATTTCACTGATGCTATAGATAAGTGTGTTTGACAATACTTTTTTAAATATCAGCATTATTCTTTGTGTATAAAACACCTGTTCATTTTTAAGAAAGTCAGTTTTTTATGTTATATATGAAACCAGTGCTAAGAATGTTAGTATATATTTATATAGCCTATCTAATGTTAATGTGGGATTCGTCAGTTCCTGGCACTTGGAGGAGAACATTTATTGAACTGTTTGTGTTGTGGACAGTTATAAATTCCTAACATCTGCTGTCTGTGTTGTTGACAGTGTATATAGCTTCTTAATATTGCTTGTAACAACGGGCATACTTCTTGCAGTCAAGTTTAAATGTTCGAGTCTCTAATAATTATGTCCCCCTTGTTATTGTTATCATAGGTGTTGAGAACATGAACATATAGAATGGCCATTCCAATGCGATCACAGTCTTATCATTGTTACAAGCTTTTATACAGATCGAAATACTTCAGAAACGCTGCCTTATTCACACTGGTGGGAAGACCTGAGCATGATCCCTACCACTAACTCTGACTACCTTGATAATCTAGTGATCTTGCAATGGTGTAGTGTATTACCTTTTGTTGAATTTAACATGTCAGAAGAAACTCGTCATCTTCCAATATGCCAGTGAAAAGTCAAAATGGGATGATTAACCTATAAAAATTAATGTATTATTATTGGCAAGTACAAACATTTTCTGTATCATATTTTCGTAGCAAGTAGAGAGGTGTGATATTCAAACTGTCCTCGACATCAATGATTTCTCACGGTAAGTCTATGTAATAGTACAACGTAAATCGTTTTAAAATTACCTTTGGAGGCTATCTATTAATGACTACTGGATATAGCATTCTCATCCTTAAAATTCAGCAAATGGGAAAAAATCACCTTAACATTGATATCATAGGTCTTAAAAAACCGTTAAATCTAAAAAAAGCTTCCTGAAAGTGAGGTGATTGAAGGATGTACAATGGTAGTAACTGTTATATCATCCGATATGTATGAAAATTGTATTTTCTGACGCTAAAGTAGTAATCTGTAAGAATATCAGTGACGTAGAATTCATCGACGAGAAAGTAAAGGATACAATAATAGCATTAGATATAAAGTGTTCAACACTAGCTTTTACCAGCATTATCTGTCAGTTTGTCTACTAGGCTGATTTTAACTCCCATCCAACATCCTGGGAATGTATAAATTAATGGAATTAGAGAAATTATCTGAATGAATTGATCAACAAAAACTTTATCTTAGTTATCATTGACCACTACTTAGCCCGAAGTCCTGCAGATTACGAGATGACGCACGGTCAATACAACGAATCCTCTCGGCCGTTATTCTTGGTTTTCTACACCGGGGTTGCCAACTTACCGTTAGACAACCCCTCCATTTTATTCCACCTAGATTGATTGTTCTTCAAAACAACCCTCAGTACCAGGTAAAAATCCCTCATCTGGCCGGATATCGAACCCGGGGCCTCCGGGGCCGGCTATTACGCCAATGATATGAAAGCATTATTCGCAGATAGATGTCACTCTGCCTCCAAATTTGACCTGTAGTTTGTATCCACCAGGGTGCCAGCTTCCTTCTCAACTATAGAAATAAGGCACTAAAACATATTCCAAGAAGCTAACAATATCCTAAAGTAGTAAGCATTGACCCTGCCAGCTGGCTGAAGGACACTAAGTTAGTCTACAGTAACCTACGTTGGATACCATTGAAACCAGAAAACTATAAGTGTTATCTTGGAGAAGTCCGTTGTGCGGCCAGAAGGATTCAGAAAATAACACACTCCCGTGCTGAAATTATCCCACTTAAACTAAGAAAATCAAGAAAAAAACACAAACAGAAAGTGACAGAGTCAACACCCGCATGAACTTTGCACACTCAATCAGGATATTCTTAAGGGGACTTTGCAGAAAATTATGGCGCCTGAGAATAAGACTCACATATCTATATAAATAAAATTGTTTCTGTTTGTCTGTTTGTCTGTTTGTCTGTTCCACCATCACGTCGAAACGGCTGGATAGATCTCAACCAAACTTCATATTTAGAGTATACTCATCCCGGGGAAGGTTTCGATATGCATATCATTTTAAAATCTTTGAATACACGGGGGGTTTATAGGAAAACCAGAATGGTTTTTCCACCATCACGTCCAAACGGCTGGATAGATCTCAACCAAACTTCATATTTAGAGTACACTCCTCCCGGGGAAGGTTTCGATATGCATATCATTTTAAAATCTTTGAATACACGGGGGGTTTATAGGAAAACCTGAATGGTTTTTCCACCATCACGTCGAAACGGCTGGATAGATCTCAACCAAACTTCATATTTAGAGTTAACTCCTCCCGAGGGATGGTTTCGATATGCATATCATTTTAAAATCTTTGAATACACGGGGGGTTTATAGGAAAACCAGAATGGTTTTTCCACCATCACGTCGAAACGGCTGGATAGATCTCAACCAAATTTCATATTTAGAGTATACTCATCCCTGGGAAGGTTTCGATATGCATATCATTTTAAAATCTTTGAATACACGGGGGGTTTATACGAAAACCAGAATGTTTTTTCCACCATCACGTCGAAACGGCTGGAAAGATCTCAACCAAATTTCATATTTAGAGTATAATCATCCCGTGGAAGGTTTCGATATGCATATCATTTTAAAATCTTTGAATAGACGGGGGTTTATGGGAAAACCAGAATGGTTTTTCCACCATCACGTCGAAACGGCTCGATAGATCTCAACTAAACTTCATATTTAGAGCATACTCCTTCCGGGGAAGATTTTGATATGCATATCATTTTAAAATATTTGAATACACGGGGGGTTTATAGAAAAACCAGAATGGTTTTTCCACCATCACGTCGAAACGGCTGGATAGATCTAAACCAAATTTCATATTTAGAGTATACTCATCCCGGGGAAGGTTTCGATATGCATATCATTTTAAAATCTTTGAATACACGGGGGGTTTATAGGAAAACCAGAATGGTTTTTCCACCATCACGTCGAAACGGCTGGATACATCTCAACTAAACTTCATATTTAGAGTATACTCCTCCCGGGGAAGGTTTCGATATGCATATCATTTTAAAATCTTTTAATACACGGGGGGTTTATAGGAAAACCAGAATGGTTTTTCCACCATCACGTCGAAACGGCTCGAAAGATCTCAACCAAATTTCATATTTAGAGTATACTCAACCCGTGGAAGGTTTCGATATGCATATCATTTTAAAATCTTTGAATAGACGGGGGTTTATGGGAAAACCAGAATGGTTTTTCCACCATCACGTCGAAACGGCTCGATAGATCTCAACTAAACTTCATATTTAGAGTATACTCCTTCCGGGGAAGATTTCGATATGCATATCATTTTAAAATCTTTGAATACACGGGGTGTTTATAGGAAAACCAGAATGGTTTTTCCACCATCACGTTGAAACGGCTGGATAGATCTAAACCAAATTTCATATTTAGAGTTTACTCATTCCGGGGAAGGTTTCGATATGCATATCATTTTAAAATCTTTGAATAGACGGGGGTTTATAGGAAAACCAGAATGGTTTTTCCACCATCACGTCGAAACGGCTGGATAGATCTCAACCAAATTTCATATTTAGAGTATACTCATCCCGTGGAAGGTTTCGATATGCATGTCATTTTAGAAACTTTGAATACACGGGGTGTTTATAGGAAAACCAGAATGGTTTTTCCACCATCACGTCGAAACGGCTCGATAGATCTCAACTAAACTTCATATTTAGAGTATACTCATCCCGGGGAAGGTTTCAATATGCATATTATTTTAAAATCTTTGAATAGACGGGGGGTTATTGGTTCTGGTTTTCCTCCATTTTCTCTTATACTATTGATTTTCTGTAAGCTTCGTTAACCGTACGTGAAACGTCTCCTCATTATAAACAACTTTCGTTATGTTCATAATTTACCTTATTCTTTACATGACGGAGAAATTTACAATTTTCTGCTGGTACCATGCTCTGCATTGAGTGACCGACAGACCGACAACGAACCTACAGGTTACCATGGCAACGTCTCTGACTGCATGCCAGCAGGGAAGTAACGCATTGCCATTTTCCTCATCATGCTTTTAAATTCGTGGTTGTTCCTTAGGTAGAAGGCAAGAGAGGCGTCAATCGGCCTATCTGCGGGGTATTGGCGGAATATCGTTGGATGTTATAACCGCCTTCGAATAGATTAAGTAATAACACCATTAGTCATCATCTTATTATTTGTTTACCTAGGAATCAATGGACCTAAATTTCTCCTCTGTTACCGCTTTATTATATCCATAACTCACACTAGCATAATTTATTGAGGGGCATTTGATTTTCCAATACATTAACTTGGCATTTACATATTTGTCGTTATCCGGCTGTCCTCAGTTATAATCCATTTTCTATTACTTTCAACTCTCTTAACTGTATTATTTTCTTCCTTAATTACGCCGTATGTACGCGAGTGCTACAAACTACTGGATGTATTTCCACCAATACTCATATTTAGAATACACCTGTCCTTGATTGGTTTTAGGGCAAATATTGTTTCTAAATCCCTGAACTGACTGGGGGTTTATACGAAACCGAAACAGTGATTTTGCACTTCCACAAAATATATACAACCAACGTTAATTTAAATCTACCTGCCTTGGTAGAAATTAATTTCTAAACCTTTTTTCTCATGTGCATCATTTCGATACGAGGATTAATAAGGGAGATATCATTAACGGACCGTTTTTTTGTACAAGTCCCATCGGACTTAACTCACGAGCGGGTGCGTGTAAAGCGTATTCCTTACAACTTGAAAACTACTGAAGACATTCTAACCAAAATTCATATTTAGCATCCACCTGTCCAAAGGTAGGTTTTAAACGTAAATAACATTTCATGTTCCGGAATGGACTGGCGGTTTATAGGGAACCGAAATGGTGATTTAACTCTTCCACAATATATACAGAACAAGACCAACCTGACTGGAAATCGACCAAACGTGATGGAATTCCACCTCTAAACCTTTTTTCATGTGCATTTTTTCGTCAGGAGGATTAATAAGGGAGATATCATGAATGGTCAGTTTTGCAGGTTAAGTCCAGCGGACATAGCCAAAAAGGTGTTTTACATGGAGCAGATTCCTTATCTATATAAATCAAATCGTAACGACTGTGTGCCTCTACACTGACTATTTTGGCGAAATTTTCGTACAGCTTTCCGTTTAAGGGGTAATAATGACCATCTGCATAATTTTTGGTTTAGTTTCCTGAAAGTCCTAATTTTTACCCTCCTCGCCCAAAATCCAGATTTCGGCATAATCTGCCAGAAGAAAAAGAAGATAATTGAAATTTGACAAAATTATACGTTTTAGCCTGTAACGAACAGAAAACATCCAAGATCATTACATTTTTCACTTTTTATCCCCGAAGAATATCGAAATATGCAGGCAATTTTAATGATGGTGCAGACCTTCGGAAATTCCTATCACATAACGGATTGCACAATCTCCGTTTAATTTGGAATGATCTACAACCTTGGTCTTATGACTTTTTGCCGTATCTCTATCCCTTTTACGTTTAATTTTTCTCTATTAATCGATGTTAAGTCAATTTGGAATTTTCACATGCATAATTCATACTTTCAATTACTTAAATCAAATACAGAATCATCAAACTCTTCACGAAAATTGGCCCACCCAGTAGCCATATGTGAGCCAAATGCTATGTATGTAGCTGTCACATAATTATCCGAAAAGTAATGTAATGTGAGATAATCTTACAAGAACGTTACCCTGTTCCACGTTTCTAACTCAATCTGACCAAAGAATAGATGACATATCATAGGACCAGCCATTTAGGCCACTAAATCCGGCCTGTCTTATGGTATAATCCTTTGTCGATATGACATACGTTTAGTAGCAGTTAATCTGTAAATGAAGGTCTTCAATATTGTAAACACGCATATACTTTCGTATGTCGATCTATATATATTCACTGATGTCGATTTGTAGTGATCGAGAAAGGGTGGGTCTGCTATTGTAATCAATGCTCCCCACACCGACTTTGACTGGCAGTATGAAAGGGTTCTTTCTCCAACTCCTGTGTAACTGTCATTAGTAAGGAAGGTCTACAATTGGAATGAATATTTCACTTCTCGATTTGACTTGCAGAAGGCAAGTGAGCATGCAGTTTTGTTTAAAACTCCCCTACCCGATTGTGTTTGGCAATAGGCAAGGGTGCCCGCCATTATAAAGAAATGTCCTCATCTAAAATGTGACTGGCATTAGGCATAGTGACCTGCTATTTTGATGGAAACTCTCCAACTTGGTGTGACTGGCAGTAAGCTGGCTGGAAGTAGGAAAATGGGCCTGGCATTATAATGATAACTGCACAACTCAATTTCGAGTGATAGTAGGGTAATTGCCTGCCATTATAATAAAAACTGTAATCTGTCTGGAAGTAGGAAAGGGGGGCTGCCATTTTAACGAAAACTCCCCAAATCGATTCTGTCCGCATAGTAGGCAATGGGGCTTGCAATTATAATGTAAACTTCCCAACTCGATTGTGAATGGCAGTAGGCAAGTGAGCCTGCCGTTATATCACAAATCCGTAACAAACACTTTACATTGGAAACAACGTACGGGGACCTCCCCATGCTCTTCCTCGGATAACGCTAAGAGACATGCAATTTTAAAACAATCTTATTTACTGCATGCACACTATTTACTTCGATATTCGAATACCGTAGCGAAGCACGGGTACATTCGCTAGTTATGTCATAAAAATTGATACCGAAATCATGAGAGGGGATAGATCGAATGACTGAGGTTGAGGCCACAGGACAGTGGAGGGCAGGAAGGGCCGCTGTGATGTCAGCTCACTCCGCTGTTCAAGCTCACAGTAACGAGGAGTTCAGCTGTGTGACGTCACCGCGCTCTACTCAGCTTTCTCGCAACCATAGAGGGAAGGGAAATGGTTTGAAGTGTGTGGAATGCAGTATTTTTTCTAGAAATAGGACACAAATCTCTTGTTGATAACACAACTGACGTCTTGGATATCGTAATATTAGTGTTGATTGTTAGAATTACACAGTAGGTCATAGATTGTGAACAATTAACTTTCTGCTCTGTGATATGAGAAAATATGTAACAGTTCCAGTTTTTGTGAAGGACAGCCATGTTATAACGTAAAAGGAACAGAACATAAAAACATGTCCTCTGCAGTTTGGAAGAGAGGCATACAGAAAAATTACGTGTACATTTTCAGTAATTTTCTGTTTCGTTTTACTTTAACTAGTCGATAAATGTTAGGGCATAATGCCTAGGGAAATTTTAATTCAAGACTGCATCTTACGCTGTGATCTAACGAGGTACTTCGGAATTTGGACTTGTATGTGTATGTTTAGTCCTCAGCCCGAAGGCTGGTTGAATCCTCAACAGCTCTGCCATCAGCTGTCATAGATGGCCTGGGCATCACTGAAGAGGCGGACTAGGGAAATGAGGAGTGAGGTAGTTTCCCGTTGCTTTCCTCACCGAGCCAGAAGTTGCTATTACATATCAGTCTGCCAAGCCCACTGAAATGCATGCACCAACCGACCCTATGAGCAATATTTTCACACCATTCATACCAGGGACTGGCTGCAGAAGGAAATGGCATTATTAGCATCACTCATACCTCAGTCACTTTCATTTTGTCAAAGCCAAGGATAAAGCTGAGACAGATCAATGAAAGTAACAAAATTGCTCTAGCCCATACCAGAAGACATAGTGCATTGTAAACACTACATCTTGCCAGCAAAGTAGCAAGTTACCTAACAGAAAAGAATTGTTCGCACGCACATGTCGTGTCGAACATGCATGTTATCTCTGCAGCAAGTGTACAAAACCTCACAAATCTGGTTTTAGGGACATTCCCGTAAAAATTAACAAAACCTTCTTTGTGTTTATATTTATCCTTCAACAAATCCTCACATTAAACATTTAACAGTTCGATTTGGTAACTGCGAGGAACATTGTCTACATCCACTGAATACGGGCTTCCAAACATTTTAAAAATAGTCGAAAATGTTTTCACATTTTGACACCTAGACTCAAACTGTGACAAAAGTTTTGAAGAATTTGCAGATACTCTTCATAGAGGCTAATACCAGGAACACGCATGTTGTCATCCTAACTGCTACAGCGGACTGACCGCTTCAGTTCCGCACTCTCAGCGTCGTTTGTGTACATAGGCAACATTACATTACTCGCATTTCGCCCGACGTCACACGAATTAACAGGCTTGCTCTTCCTTCCCCAACCACACACCACCAAAAACCGTCTTCCTTTTCCACAGAAGGACGGAAAAGCACAGTTCTATGAATGTAACATTTTCTTAGGTAACTTTAGAAAGCAGGAAAATGGTGTACTGAAATATAAAAGACAGTTGGATTGGTTAGTATAATTCCTGAATGTCCAAAGCTCTTTTCAAAGTATGGGAGGAAATGGCTGCGAATCTTTTACAGCGACATCCTAAACAATGGTACTGTTCTTGTGCCATTTAACATTGCACCCACGTAACCGATGGTAATGACAGAAAAAGCCTCCAGATGATGCCTGAAGTTACCACCCAATTTCAGTGCTCATCATCTACATCAAACTATTGGTACACCTGATTCTGATTAGAATTCAGGAGGTCATAAGTGAAGTAACTCAAACCTACCAGAATGGTTTCAGAAATATACGAAGCTGCCGTGAGCAATTAAGCTACTGGCAATGACATTCCATATCGAATCTAGAAGAAGTAGAAGAAGAAGAAGAAGAAGAGGAGGAGGAAGAAGAAGAAGAAGAAGTTTTCATTAATCGATCACAAGCATATGACTCGTGAAGTCAGTAGCTCAAATTATACAATTCATGTAGCTTGAAAGGATCAGACAACATTCGATCAAAACAAGCTACCAGTTTGCTATTAGAAAGTCGCGTTTATCAAAATATTAGCAGACCTTTCAGTATATACAGCGGGCTTCCCCAGTGATCTATCTTAGCACCAGTACTCTTCAACCAGTACACGGCGACATGCTCAATATACACTGACTGACAGAGCAAATGCAACACCAAGGAGGAGTGGTTCGAAAGGGATGAAAGTTGGGGAAAAACAGAGACGGCACGGACGAATAATTGATGTTTATTTCAAACCGATATGCAGGTTACACAATGCGCACGGCATCGACTCAGTAGGATGTAGGACCACCGCGAGCGGCGATGCACGCAGAAACACGTCGAGGTACAGAGTCAATAAGAGTGCGGATGGTGTCCTGAGGGATGGTTCTCCATTCTCTGTCAACCATTTGCCACAGTTGGTCGTCCGTACGAGGCTGGGGCAGAGTTTGCAAACGGCGTCCAATGAGATCCCACACGTGTTCGATTGGTGAGAGATCCGGAGAGTACGCTGGCCACGGAAGCATCTGTACACCTCGTAGAGCCTGTTGGGAGATGCGAGCAGTGTGTGGGCGTGCATTATCCTGCTGAAACAGAGCATTGGCAGCCCCTGAAGGTACGGGAGTGCCACCGGCCGCAGCACATGCTGCACGTAGCGGTGGGCATTTAACGTGCCTTGAATACGCACTAGAGGTGACGTGGAATCATACGCAATAGCAATAGCCCCAAACCATGATGCCGCGTTGTCTAGCGGTAGGGCGCTCCACAGTTACTGCCGGATTTGACCTTTCTCCACGCCGACGCCACACTCGTCTGCGGTGACTATCACTGACAGAACAGAAGCGTGACTCATCGGAGAACACGACGTTCCGCCATTCCCTCATCCAAGTCGCTCTAGCCCGGCACCATGCCAGGCGTGCACGTCTATGCTGTGGAGTCAATGGTAGTCTTCTGAGCGGACGCCGGGAGTGCAGGCCTCCTTCAACCAATCGACGGGAAATTGTTCTGGTCGATATTGGAACAGCCAGGGTGTCTTGCACATGCTGAAGAATGGCGGTTGACGTGGCGTGCGGGGCTGCCACCGCTTGGCTGCGGATGCGCCGATCCTCGCGTGCTGACGTCACTCGGGCTGCGCCTGGACCCCTCGCACGTGCCACATGTCCCTGCGCCAACCATCTTCGCCACAGGCGCTGCACCGTGGACACATCCCTATGGGTATCGGCTGCGATTTGACGAAGCGACCAACCTGCCCTTCTCAGCCCGATCACCATACCCCTCGTAAAGTCGTCTCTCTGCTGGAAATGCCTCCGTTGACGGCGGCCTGGCATTCTTAGCTATACACGTGTCCTGTGGCACGCGACAACACGTTCTACAATGACTGTCGGCTGAGAAATCACGGTACGAAGTGGGCCATTCGCCAACGCCATGTCCCATTTATCGTTCGCTACGTGCGCAGCACAGCGGCGCATTTCACATCATGAGCATACCTCAGTGACGTCAGTCTACCCTGCAATTGGCATAAAGTTCTGACCACTCCTTCTTGGTGTTTCATTTGCTCTGTCAGTCAGTGTATTTTAGAAGAAATTCTGCTACACCGGTGATCTAGCAATAGTCATCTAAAGCAGAACACCTCAAGAATAAGGAACACCCCTCACCAGAAATTTCATGACTCAGTTCAAATCCATCTAAAAGAGAGGTCTCTGCGTTCCATCTAAACCAGGGCCTCTCAGGGTGGATGCATCCGTGGACTACACGGCGCAAGGTGCAGGAGACGACTTCACTAGGTTGACCAGAGTGCAAACCCCCACTCCACTTCCCCTGCACCTGTCTCACCCGTTCGACCTGTCTCCGCCTTCTCCACCTTCCCCGCTGATTCTCCCCTCACTGCGAAATGTTCATGTGCGGTGAGCGGTGACACTGTTGTATGGGACAACGTTACAGGTGTTAAAACGCTCTTCTTTCTATTTGGTTTTAGCAGACAATTTATCTTCTCCAGCTCTCCTTTTCCTTTATCTTTGCAGTGATACCAGTTATGCCTGGAACAAGGGACTGACTGTCCACAGTTCTGAGAGCCTTCTTTAAATTAAAATCAGAAATAGGCCTACTCGCACGCAATCTAGTGTTCGTACAAGTCCCAACCGGAAAAAATACCTTTCGCATATGCATGTGGAACCAAACATAGAAATAATCGTATCTGCTTCTCGATGCAGCTTAGGAAAATCTTCCTTCGACAAATTCTCGTAGAATTCGAGCAAAGTTTTTGTATTGAAAAAATAATAGATCTTTTTGATGGCCACATAATTATTGTCACCCAGACACATTTGGCTTTATCGTCACGTCTGAGAAAAAAATGACGAAAGTTCCCAGTTCGATTGAAATGTACTTTCGGAAGTCTTTGCTTTCTTCGAAACAGGTTGCTCCATTATAATGCTATTTTTTGCCCTTATCTATTTCACTGATAAACAAGCCATCTATCACCGAACGCTTCGTCGCTCTCAGCACACTACACCAACCGAGTCAAGCCGAGTTGAGCCGAGTCGGACCGATGCACAGTGCACGGAGTCTCAGCACCTCGATTTGCACGCGTGAGATTTTGGGCGTTTGAGAGGCCCTGATCTAAACAATAGTACTGCCAAACGTCTTGTGTGATATTTTTCCAGTAGCATATAAATACCTTATAATTAAACTGGACCGGTCTGTGACTTAATAAAACATAAGAAAATAATCAGATATACGCTAATGACCTGTGACAATATTAAGGCATTTGATGGCAATTCAAGTTAAACTGAAGAAGCTACCTTCACACTGCGATTTTGACACTGGTGTGCTCTGCTGAAGAACACAGTGCCCCTGTATGGCAAACCGATGCTCATACCAAGGGGAAAGGACATAAACGTTATTTCGAAAGAATACATGAGAATACATGAAGCTCTGAGATCCACACATTTCGTCGCCATAAGACCTATCTGTGTCGGTGCGACGTAAAGCCCCTAGCAAAAAAAAAAAAAAGATCCACACATATTCTTTGGATTTACACCATCATCTAAATACCGCCACCACAACTAAAATGACAAAAAGCCACTACAAGGGAGTGAGGGGAAATTTTGTCGATTAATTATTGAAGCTACATTTACCATTTATTTATAAGTGCACTCGAGTTCGAGTTTTCAATCTCACACAGTTTGTACTCACTAAATCTGCCGACCTCATAACACTCGGGGATGTCGAACTCCTCCACTTCACAAAAGGGTATCTCAAAGCCCGATATCATTACCGAAGCAGTTCACTCCACATCACAACTAAGCCAAAGATCTCTACTCACAAGCCATTCCTAACTGAAGTAGACCTTCTTACTCCTTGCTGACCCGCTCCCAAATGACTCGTTCAGACTTCCGACTGTCTCCTGATTGTTGAACTCACTTGCCGCTCCCAGGTTCATTCTCTGTACAGGCCAGCGGAAAATTCTCCCAAATCTCGAAATTTCAGCTTCTACATCATTCTGAGCACCTTTTCTTTGTTAGCCAGCTTCCAGCATCTTCAAAAGAGTTCGATCGACTTCCTTATCACACGATCAGTAATTCAACAGTTCATCTCGTCACTGGTCCCACTTACATTGTCGCCTCCCGACAGCCCCGTACCCTCTGTCTTCATGGTCACAGCATCACTGCATCAAGGACCAAGGACCCATATAAGCCGTTCTGCCTGGATTTGATTTTAAGAGATGCAACTGGCATTTGCTGAACAGAATAAGGACAGGGCAGGGCAGATATAATGCTATGTTTTACACGTGGGGACTCCGTAACTCCGGAACATGTGACTGCTTTCTTTTTGTTGTATATGTCTTTGTAAAATGACCATTAACAGCTGTGAACTGCATTTGTTTTTGCCGTACGATGAAAAAATTCCATACCAATCCATGACGGTATGACATGAAACACACTTGGTAAACAGTGGTCTAGGTGTACATTACAAGTTGTCCTTGTCAAGAGAACTGCCACTCATTTTCAAGGTTATATTCATTAGGAAAATCCCGAAGTCTGCCTTGAGCATGTCATAGTTGTCACCTGCTCCTACTGGACAATAAGTAGAAATGCACATTCTACAGAATACAACTGTTTAGATGTAGTCGTAAGCATTTCTGAATTCTACCTATCTTATCTTGCCATAAAAGACTCATATGGCACCAAGATCCATTCAATACGATCAAAAAATATATTGAACGTAAACTGGGCAAATGCCTTAAATTATTCCTAATTAGCCCTTTTGAAGCAATACAAATACTCTCGAAATATCACAAGACCGTTTACTCTTATACCTCTACATAGACATTAAAAGTAAAACATCGGATTGAGTGGCTCAGACGGTTGAGGCGCTGGCCTTCTTACCCGAACTTAGCAGATTCGATCCTGGCTCAGTCTGGTTGTACTTGATGGTGCTCAAATACGTCGGTCTCATGTCGGTAGATTTACTGGCACATTGAATACCTCCTATAGGACTAAATTCCGGGACCACAGCGTCTCCGAAAACCGTAAAAGTAGTTAGTGGGAAGTTAAGCCAATAACATTACTATGATGATAAAAACGATGGACTGAGTGGCTCCGACTAGAAGCGCTGCCTTTTGAACCGCAGTTGGTGGGTTCGAACCATGCCCAGCGCAGTGGTTATTGAAGTTGCTCTAATTCGAAAACCTCGTGTCGGAAAATTTACAAGCACGTTAAGAAACTCCCGCAGGTTAAAATTACGTCACCTCAGTGGTTTCGAAAGTGATAAAGGTAGATAGTGGAACTCGCAACCAATAAAATTATTATTTTCAAAATAAAAATGTTAGAATAATATTACACACTGGCGTAAGTACCAGTTCGTCGTGCGGAACGACTAACGCCAAGCAAGTTAAAACTACTGTGGGAAAGCAGCAGCGATCAATAAATTCATTTACTGGAAAATCTCCAGACAGGAGTTTCTGCAGTATCTCGAGAAATCTAATGTAATGTATCGGCAGGCGGGTTTCCGGTCCTTGGACTGTGGGTTGGAAATAATTACTAGCTGTTACCATGAGTATATCGATACGTCTATACAAATAAAACTGCAGAGAGTCCGCTGTACTTAACTTCGTTTATTTTATACTAGCAAATGTACCCGTGCTTCGCTACGGTATTCTGCATTGTATACGAATATTGAAATAAATACTGTACATGCAGTAAATAAGATTGTTTTAAAATATCATGTCTCTTAGCGTTATCCGAGAAACAATATGCAGAGGTCCCCATACGTTGTTTCCAGTGTAAAGTGCTTGTTACGGATTTGTGATGATAACGACAGGCTCACTTCCCTACTGCGATTCACAATCGAGTTGGGAAGTTTACATTATAATTGCAGGCCCCATTGCCTACTGCGCGGTCACAATCTATTTGGGGAGTTTCCGTTACAATTGCAGGCCCCCTTTCCTACCTCCAGACATATTACAAATTGAAGAGTTTTTATTATAATGGCAGGAAACTTCCCTACAACCAGTCAAAATTGAGTTGTGCAGTTATCATTATAATGATAGGCCCCTTTTCCAACTGCCAGCCAGCTTCCTGCCAGTCACACCAAGTTGATGAGTTTCCATCAAAATAGCAGGCCAGTATGCCTAATGCCAGTCACATTTTAGATGGGTACATCTGTTTATAACTGCGGGAACGCTTGCCTACAGCCAAAGACTGTATGCTGCATGCTCCCTTGCCTTCTGAAAGTCAAATCGAGAAGTGAATTATTCATTACAATGGTAGGCCTGCCTCATTAATGCCAGTTACACAGGAATTGGAGAAGGACTCCATTCCTACTGCCAGTCATAGTCGGTGTGCGGAGTACTGATTACAATAGCAGACACACCCTTTCTCGATCGCTACAAAATCGACATCAGTGAATATATATAGTTCGACATACGAAAGTATGTGCTTGTTTACAATATTGCAGACCTTCATTTACAGATTAACTGCTTCTAAACGGTACATCATATCGAGAAAAGATTGTACCATAAGACGCCGGATTTAGCGGCCTAAATTGCTGGTCATATGATATCTCATCTATTCATGGGTCAGATTGAGTTAGAAACTTGGGTAAAATTTGTGTAAGATTATCTCACATTGCATTGCTTTTCGGATAATTAAGTGACAGCTACATACATAGCATTTGGCTCACATATGGCTACTGGGTGGACCAATTTTCGTGTAGAGTATGATGATTCTATCTTTCCTCTAAGTGATGGAAGGTATGAATTATGTATGTGAAAAGTACTACTTTACTTAAGATCGAGAAATAGAGAAAAGTCAAACGTAAAATGGATATAAATACGACAAAAAGTCGTACGACCAAGGTTGTAGATCACTCGAAATTGAACGGGGATTGTGCCATCCGTTATGTGATGATACTTCCCGAAGGTCTGCACCATCATTAAAATTGCCTCCATATTTCGATATTCTTCGGGATAGAAAGGGAAAAATTTAAAGCTCTTGGAAGTTTTCCGCCCGTTACAGGCTAAGTCGTAAAATTTTGCCAAATTTCAGTTTTCTTTCTCGACTGGCAGATTATGCCGCAATCTGGGTTTTCAGTGAGAAGTGTAAAAAGTAGAACTTTCAAGATACTAAACCAAAAAATATGCAGATGATCATTATTACCCCTTAAGCGTGTAGCTGTACGAAAATTTCGACAAAATAGTCTATGTACAGGCACACAGTAGTTACGATTTTATTTACATAGATAAATAAGGAACCTGCTCCACGTACAACACCTTTTGGGCTATATCCGCTGGACTTAACCGGAAAAACGGACCGTTTATGATATCTCCCTTATTAATCCTCCTGTCGAAAAAATGCACATGAAAAAAAGTTTTAGAGATGGAATTCCATCATGTTTGGTCGATTTCCAGTCAGGTTGGTCTTGTACTGTATATATTCTGGAAGAGTAAAATCACCATTTCGGTTCCCTATAAACCGCCAGTCCATTCCGGGAACATGAAATGTTATTGACGATTAACACCTACCGTTGGACAGGTGGATGTTAATATAAAGTTTGACTCAAATATCTTCAGTAGTTTTCAAGTTGTAAAACATACGCTTTACACGCACCCGCTCTTGAGTTAAGTCCGGTGGGACTTGTACCGGAAAACGGTCCGTTAATGATATCTCCCTTATTAATCCTCGTATTGAAATGATGCACATGAGGAAAAAGGCCTAGAAATGAATTTCCATTACGGCAGCTAAATTTACATTAAGTTTGGTTGCAAAATGACGGTTTCGGTTTCGTATAATCCCCCAGTCAATTCAGGGATTCAGAAACAATACTTGCCCTAAAACCTACCAAAGGACAGATGGATTCTAAATATCAAGTTTGGTGGAAATATATCCAGTAGTTTCCAAGTTTTAGACAAACAGACAAACAAACAAACAGACAGACACCAAAACAGAATATATGCAGATGGTCATTATTACACCTGAAACGGATAACTGTACGGAAATTTCGCCAAAATTGTCAATGTACAGACATACTCTAGAAGTGTAGACCTTTATTTCGATAGTTACTGCTTTGCAACTGTACGACGTATCTACAAACGGACTTCACCATCAGACGCCCCTTTCAGTGCTCTACATGGTTGGTCCTATGACATCTTCTCGTATCTCCTTTATTTATGGGTTAGATTGAGTTAGAGTCATTGAATGGGGTGAAATCTTGTACAGTTTTTGAATGCTACTTTATATTTTTGATTCTCATGTGACAGCTAGAATCATAAAATTTGGCTATAACATTGCCAATGGTCATGTCAATGTGCGTGCCGAATGTCATGATTCTACCTTTCCTATAAGTGTGCCAAATGATAACATATACGTGTAAAAGTACAAAATCAACTTGTGTTTAATGTATTAGGGATAGAAATACGACGAAAAGTCACAGGACAAAAGTTGTAGATCTCTCCAAAATGAAACGCAATTTGCTTTGTGACTTTTGATACGACTTACTGATTAGCCACCAATTACCCCGAAACGAAGGTCTGCACCGCCGTTAAAATTGCATCCATATTTCGGAATTTTCCTGGGCCAGAAGTTATACATTTGCATAGCTTAGAATATTTCCTCAAAGGAAAGAGTGTACAGCATTCGGGATTAGCACTCGCATACATACGTGGTAATTAAGGAAGAAAGTAATACAGTTTAGTAAGTTGAAATTCATAGAAAATAGATTATAACAGAGGACATCCGGATGACGACAAATATATAAATACCAAGTGAATGTATTGGAAAATCAAATGCTCCTCAATAAATTATGCCGGAGTGAGTTATGGATATAAGAAAGCGGTAATCGGAGAGAAATTTAGGCGCAGGGATTCTTAGGTAATCAGATAAGAAGATGAATATTTGTGTTATTACTTATGCTATTCGAGGACGGTTATAACCTCCAATGATATTCCGCCAATATCCCGCAGAATGGCCGATTGACGACTCTCTTGCTTTCTACCCAAGGAACAACCACGAATTTAAAGGAATGATGAGGAAAATGACAATACGTTACTTCCCTGCTGGCAAGCAGTCAGAGACGTTGCCATGGTAACCCATATATTCGTTATCGCTCTGTCGGTCCCTCAATGCCGAGCATGGTATCGGCAGAAAATAGTAAATTTCTCCGTCATTTGAAGAGTAAGGTAAATTATGAACACAACGAAAGTTGTTTGTGATGAAGAGACCTTTCACATACGGTCCACAGAGTTTGCAGAAAATCAATAGTATAAGAGAAAATGGAGGAAGACCGTTGTGGTTTTCCTATAGACCCCCGTATTTTCAAAGATTTTAAAATGATATGCATATCGAAACCTTCCCCGGGGTGAGTATACTCTAAATATGAAGTTTGGTTGAGATCTATCCAGCCCTTTCGACGTGATGGTGGAACAAACAAACATTTTTATTCTTTTTATTTTGCTAGTTGCTTTACGTCGCACCGACACAGATAGGTCTTATGGCGACGATGGGACAGGGAAGGGATAGGAGTTGGAAGGAATCGGCCGTGGCCTTAATTAAGGTACAGCCCCAGCATTTGCCTGGTGTGAAAATGGGAAACCACGGAAAACCATTTTCAGAGCTGCCGACAGTGGGGTTCGAACCTACTATCTCCCGAATACTGGATATTGGCCGCACTTAAGCCAAACAAACAAACAAACAAACAAACAAACAAACAAACAAACAAACAAACAAACAAACAAACAAACAAACAAACAAACAGACAAACAGAAACGAACAACTTTATTTATAAGATTATTTTTATACCACTCCCCTCGCCCCCTGCCAAAAGGGTGCTAGGGGTGTCTTACCCTCACGCGGTTTGTCTCCTGATACTAATTGATAAGTGTACCACGTTTGGTGAAATTGCTCCAGTGGTTTAGGAGGAGATGTGTCATATACACACCCACACCCACACACCCACGCACACACATACATCAATTTTTATATATAGTAAGAAGAAGAAGATAATATTTTTATATGTAGTTTTTCGATTAATTTTATATCTCACCCCCTTCGCTCCCCACTTGGATTTGCAAAAAATCCGGAGTAATACTATTCATCTCAGAGACCCTGAAATCTATGGATTCGAAACTGTTTTTAATTATTTCTATATCTCACCCCCCCCCCCCCCACCCTTTGCTCCCAACCTAAAAGGGGGCTGGATTTTAAAAAAATTCTAGAGTATCACTTTTCAACTCAGCGACCCCGAAAACTATGAATTCGACACTATTCTCGATTATTATTGTAACTACCACCCCCTGACCTTCTCCCTTAAGGGCGCTAGGGATGGCTTACCCCCCACATTGATCGTCTCCCGATAGTAAGTGATTCGTGTACCAAGTTTGGTTGAAATTGCTCCAGTGGTTTAGTTGGAGATGTGTCATTTACACACACACTTCCATTTCTATATATAGTAAGATTTTTACACTCGTTCTTCACCCCCTTTCCATCCCCGCCCAAAGGAGTCCTATGAGTGCCTTACACAACAGTATATTTTTTTCCCAGATATTAAGTCTTATTTGTACCTATTTTGGTTGACAGCTATGCCCAAACGTACATGCATAATCTCACTGCTCTAGAATCCTGGAGCTGACGTTGCCATGGTTACGGCAGTTCATTTCTTTATCCGATTCCTAGAGCAGGGGTAGTGTGGTGCCAATATCTCCGTAACGGTTGGTTTTAGGGCCTTAAAACATGGTTTTCGGGCCCGTAGGGCTTACCGAGTTTTGTTCTTTGCGTCAAGAGGATTAAATTGAGCTTTGTCTCGTCCTTATACGACAAATTCGATATTTTGCCTATAATAGTATAAGAGAAAATGGAGGAAAACCGTTTTTCCTATAAAACCCCCGTCTTTTCAAAGATTTTAAAATGATATGCATATCGAAACCTTCCCCGGGGTCAGTATACTCTAAATATGAAGTTTGGTTGAGATCTATCCAGCCGTTTCGACGTGATGGTGGAACAGACAAACAGACAGACAAACAGACAAACAGAAACAATTTTATTTATATAGATATAGATTTGTTTGAGATATTTATCCGTTTTAGGTCATCTCTCCCTGCCCCGCGGTGTAGCGGTAGCGTGTCTGTCTCTTATCCAGAGGCCCCAGGTTCGATTCCCGGCCACTTGAGGGATTTTTACCTGGATCTTAGGGCTAGTTCAAGGTCCACTCAGCCTACGGGATTACAATTGAGGAGATGCCCGACGGTGAGATATCGGCCCCGGTTTAGAAAGTCAAAAATAACGGCCGAGATGAATCGTCGTGCTGACCACACAATACCTCGTAATATGCAGGCCTTCGGGCTGAGCAGCGGTCGCTTGGTAGGACAAGGCCCGTTAAGGCTGTTGCGCCGTGGGGTTTGTTTGTTTTTGTTTGTTTACGTCATCTTAAGAACGTATAAAATGTTTTCAGCTTTCGAGTCTGTTTTCTTGTTTCGCCATCACGGGGAAATGACTGGATAGATCTCAACCAAATTTCATAATTAGGGTCTACTCATCCAGGAGAGGTTTTGACTAAAATATCACTGAATAGCCTGGGAGTTCATAGGAAGACTAAGAAAGTTATTTAATGTTTTCTCATTTACTATTAGTTTACTCTAAAATCTGTAGACTGAGATAATATGAGACTTCCTTTTACGTTAAACCATTCTTGTTCCGTACATAATTTCTATTAATCTTCAAAAGACGCAGAAAATTATTTTCTAAGGATTTTACGTTCTATCGCGAGTGATCGATACCCTCACAGGTCGACAGCGAAGCTGCCGGTCACCATGTACGTCTCAGTCCACTTACCAGTAAGGGAGTAACGCAATGTCATTTTGCGCCACCTTTCAGGTGAACTGGTTGTTGTTCGTTAGGTAGTAGGTGAAAGAGGCGTCAAGCTGCCATTCTGTGGGGATACTTGTGGAATACCATTGGAGGTTACAGCTGTATTCGAATAGTTGTTTTGGTTGTCAATATTTGAAAAGTACTGTATCCCATTATTTCAGACTACAGGGCGCGTTCTGGCATTCACTAAAATTGTCGCTGTATTTCTCCTTTACTTCCGTTTTCTGCTTTAATTTCTTTTCTATGCCTTGCCACTTTGGACTTAAGTGATAATGCCGTGAGTCATCTTCTTTTCTAAATACTTAACAACCCTGCTACTAAATATCTCCCCTGTTACCGATTTCAAAACTCCGTGACTCATGTGATCAAAATATAGTGAGAGAAATTCCACATTTGTAAGACATACACAAGATATTTATAGATTTGTTCAATCCACGTATTATCGAATATTATCCTATTTTTAATTATTTTGAACTTTGCAGTTATCTGTCTTAATTTTTTCCCTATGTTTGGGAGTCCTTAACCCAAAACCTGGACTCTCTTTGAGTGATCTTATACACTATTTCCTTTCTGCATTTTTTCCTTCGCAATTATTATTTCGCTAATTTACACTCCTAACGTACCGTTAACTGGAACTGATTTAAAGTCAGTGGGTAGGTTTTGACACGTTTGAAAGTTGTTGTCTTTTATTATGGCCACTAAGAAGCGAGCTACTCTTGGGCACATCATTGTTCAAAGTTTAAATATGATATTGTCCAAGGTACCTGAAACTACTTGTCAGAGCAAGCTCAGTCTCGGCTTGCAAAGAGAACAATAGTCCACGTCGAGGACGCCGGAGAATACTTCTGAATGTGAGGCACGATTGAATTCAAACATATTTAGGAAGAAATTTTGAGAGCTATGCTTGTAGTAGGACAGGTTCAGCTCACAGGGAAAACACGATTGTAGGTCAAGGAGTTTTCGAGACTGTTTTTAATAATGTCGTTTTACGTCCTACTAAGAACTATAAGGTTTCCGAAGACGTCGAAAAACTGGAATTTTGTGCCGCAAGTGTGTATCTGATTCAAAACCACACTTACCCCATCAGAAGTTAGTCCTTTTCCGCACATCGGGGCCAATAACAAGGAAACAGAATAGTATTCATTCCTACAAATAACTTTACTGCTCGGTCCCGTGTTGACTTTAAATCCTGCAGCGTTCCATCTTATATAAAAATTAAGGAATGCCCATCAAAGATCTTACAGCTCTGTTGTTAAGAAATATTTTAAATCAATTCTTATTCACAACAACGATTATTTTATGAATACAGCTGTTAGTTTCCCACGAACTTTATCATCAAGAGTTAATTAACAATTCAACCAGTTTTATTGATTATATGACTTGCAACTTTAAGGAAGTTTGCCAATATTTTATTTTAAATCTTCTATCATGCAATAATGTTTTTAATGTGTCTGTCCAATTTAATAACGTAATTTTGATATTCTGATATATTATTTTAGTTTATTATAAATGATGATGTCCCTTAGGGGACGGAACATGTACTAAATGTAATAAATTATGTATGTATTCAATAGACGGACCACTTAAATAATATTTTAGTTAATCTTAAATATTCGCTAAAAATGTACTTTTACACTGTTCTTCATCTTGAATATAACTATCCTAAACGTCTAACAGGCACTTTTCAGTATCTTACTTTCTAGGCACTTGCTTGACCACTACTATGCTCTTTAGGGCTGGGACAGATACAACGCAACCGTTTTATCACAACCGTTTCCGGAACACAACCGTTGTGGGATGAAACCGTTGCGAGAAAATAACAGTTGCAGTTGCTCTTTGCTGTTGCGTTATTCGCCAGCACAGATCAAGTGGAGTTTCAAGTTTCACAACCGATACGTATACAAAGCTGCCTTCCGCAATCGTTGCGTTTCTTGACACTGGGGTTTTCCAGTGTAACTCACAGGTGAGATAGGCTGTTCTGGAGGGCTGCCCTGCTATTGAATGATACGCCTGACGTCACCGAGAGCTACAATAGACAGTGCTACACCAGTTCCATGGCTCTAGTGTTGTAAGGTGCAGTTAGTTGAGTATTTTTAGAGTTCATTTTGTTAGTTATTCTAATTAGCCTCCATTCAGTCATGAAATACAGAACTAGTGGATCTTTACATGCCATGACATTTAACATTTAAAACTAATACGAAAACATGACTTCAAATCCGACTCTGTAATGACAGGCACACTCACAAAGGCGATCGTGAGTTGAGAATCAATCTTTTACGAACAACTAAAAACATAGGTATTAATTAAGGCATAATACTGCCACAGTTTAAAGAAGGAAGAGAACTACGAACATTATTCTACCTCTAGGTCGCAGAAAGTACAGTAATTTAAGATTATTTTGTTATGGATTTGTAAATTTTGTTGATATTCGGATACATTTATTTGTAATTTCTGTAATGTACGGTAGTAGATTTTCAAGCACACGGTAATTTTAAATTCTTCTAACCCACATTTCCAGTAGTATGAATAGGTAACATTGTATAGTAGTAGGTTAGAAGAGTGTTAGAAACCAGAAAGTTATATTACTACTGTCGACCCAACTATTATGCTCATTCAAATGTTGTTTAATATATATAACCAGTAAGCCTATAAAACTCCAATTACACCATAATTTTCTTCGTATTATTTCATGGTAGTCATGAACGTTTGGAATTTTAAATTTGTACTTTAGTATTTTTTTATGGCAAATGGAACGCAGGAAGTGCCCGTTTTTAAACGTGTTTCAACAATACGTCAAGTTAAAAAAATATTTCTCAAAACACATCATCAGATCAAATCCAAATTTTAACACAATATACAATGTTTTATACATTAACTTATTTATAAATTTAAGAATTTACCGAGCACGATAGCTGCAGTCACTTAAATGCGGCCAGTATCAAGTAATCGGGAGATAGTGGGTTCGAACCCCACTGTCGGCAGCCCTGAGGATGGTTTTCCGTGGTTTCCCATTTTCACACCAGGCAAATGCTGGGACTGTACCTTTATTAAGGCCACGACCGCTTCCTTCCCATTCCTAAGCCTTTCCTATCCCATCGTCGCCATAAGACCTACCTGTGTCGGTGCGACGTAAAGCAAATAGCAAATAATAATAATAATAATAATAATAATAATAATAATTAAGAATTTGATGTTCCCAAGGAAAAAAGCTGTTATCAATTTTGTAAGACGACTTTTCTCTTGGCTTAGGGTGGTTGGAAAACTACATTCTTGGTCGCGTTGTAATCTTTATATATATAATGGTTATGCTGTATGACTGTGAAATTCGTAAATGAATTCAATTCATTCATATCATTTGTGTTTATAGTGTTTGTATTGGATAGAATGATATACATCACTGACTGGCCGCGTAGCCGGTACAAGGAAAGATGTGAGGCGTTGCCGCGCACTCCCTCATTTGTTCGGTAGAAGTATGTTATTTTGCAACCGTTTTATACAACGGTTGTCTGCGCGCAACAGTTTCGGCGACAACCGTTGTCTGAGCGCAACTGTTTTGCCCAGCACTAATGCTCTTCTCTGCCGCTAGGCACAGCGGACGTACCTTCTTTCCTACCTGAAGGGCAAGTTGTAGAATTCGGGGAGGGGGATTAGTGGACACTTCCACGACCTTTTCTGAATTGCAGAATTTGTGTTCTTCCGATTCTCACAGGTCCCAGGAGTAAATTTCCCAGGATTTAATGAACTAAGCTCTAGGTGGAAAAAAGAAAAAAATCAAGAATATTGAATCATTTACAATAAGATGGGAGTGTGATTACATTGGTAATTATTTCTTAAGAGGAAATACACCTGTGCAGCTGTCGTCAGTTAAGAATGATGGGTAAAATAGAGGAGCTCCCACACCTCGAAGAATGAGATATCGAGAAGAGGAAGCGAAGGCCACAAATGCTGTTAAATTCACAGGCACCCTAAACCTCACAAATCTAATACCATCAGATCGGAGGAGGAGGAGGAGGAGGAGTTGGCCAAGGGAAGTCATTTATTTAAAAAAAGAAACAGTAAGCATTCTGACACAAGTAAGTAGATACAATTATAGTTGTATGGAGGACTTTCTCCTTCAGTCTTCTCTTACGACAAACCAACCCAAAACCAAAACAAAGTTTAAACAGCCTGATGGGCCACGGCCTACCAAGCGACCAGTGCTCCGTCCGAAGTGACGCATGAGTCCTGGTACTGGAAGTCCAAAGCCTGTGTCCAGTCATTCGACCGGGTCAGGAATGGAATGAATGAAGCCCCATCTAGCGGCGAGGATAGCAAATTTGCCGGCTGCCGAAGCCTGTCGCACTCCTCTGGGGCAATGATAAATGACTGATAGATGAAATGTTAATAGAGAGTGTTGCTGGAATGGAATATGACAGGGAAAACTGGAGTACCCGGGGAAAAACCTGTCCCGCCTGCGCTTTATTCAGAACAAATCTCACATGTAGTGACCGGGATTTGAACCACGGTATCCAGCGGTGAGAGGCCGACGCGCTGCCTCCTGAACCATGGAGACGTAGTCCTAGTGTTGCTTCAATCAATCAATCAATCAATCAATCAATCAATCAATCAATCAATCAATCAATCAATCAATCAATCAATCAATCAATCAATCAATCAATCAATCAATCAATCAATCAATCAATCAATCAATCAATCAATCAATCAATCACCATCCCGCACCACATCTCGTCGCCCCCGGCCGACCCCTCCTCCTGTTCCCCACCCAGAACCCGTGTGTCCGCCACAACCTCCAAATAGCTTCTTCCCTCAACCCTTCCCAACACTTGAACTTTTCCGACTTCTCACCACCTCCCTCTGGAATATTTCCACTACCCTTCATCTCCTCTCCCTTCATCTACAACCTGGAACTCTTCACCCCTTATTCACGTCCCAATAATAATACCCTCGCGTAGCTCTCCTTTTCTACTTCTACACTTCGCTTTCCCATCTTCCTCCTCCTTCGCTTCTCCCGATTTTCCCACTTCACCCGGCCTGAGAGAAGGCGTAACCCTCAAGGAGGCCGCCCCGCCTTTCAGGCGGGGAATGAAAACATAGGGGGAAAAAAATACGAGCGTCAAATCAAAAGACCTGCACCTGCCGAGCCAAACATGTCTTCGGACACTCCCGGCACTAAAAGCCATACGCCATTTAATTTCAATTCATTGTCATTTTTTAAATTTACAAATTTCATTTACGTTGCACCGATGCAGATAGGTTTTACGGCGACGTTGGCATAGGAAAGGGCTAGGAGTTGGAAGGAAGCGACCTTGTCTTTAATGAAGGCACAGCCACATAATTTGCCTGGTATGAAAATGGGAAACCGCGGAAAACCCGAATGCAAGCTCACAGCTACGCGATCCTAACCGCACGGCCAACATGCTGGGTAATTTCTTTTCCACGCCATACCAGACCACCCACAATATTACCAATACCTTGCTTCAATGAAAAACAGGACGATAAATTTTCAATTCAAGTGAGGCAAAAGTAACTGTGCCAGGCTGAGGTGCAGGCCTTCTGATCCCAACGTGCCAGGTTCGATCCTGGCTCAGTCCGGTGGTATTTGAAGGTGCTCAAATAAGTCAGCCTTTTTTCAGCATGTAAAAGAACTGTGCCACCTCGGAGTCTCCATAAACCGTAAAAAGTCGTTAGTGGGACGTAAAGCCAATAACATTATTATTAAGAGTAACTGTAGTTGTATGTTGCATGTTGGGTATTCAGCCCAAAGACTGGTTGGATCCTCAACAGATTCATCATTAGCTGTCATAGATGGCCTAGGTGTCACTGAAGAGGCGTACTAGGGAAATGAGGAGTGAGGTAGTTTCCTGTTGCTTTGCTCACTGAGCCAGATGTTGCTACAGCACATCAGTCTGCCAAGCCCACTGAAATGCGTGCACCAACCGACCCTATGAGCGACATTTTCACACCATTCATAGCAGGGACTGGCTGCATTAGGAATGGCATTACTAGCGTCACTCATACCTCAGCCACTTTCATATTGTCAAAGGCAAGTATAAGACTGAGACAGGTCAATGAAAGTAACAATTTTATTCTAGCCCATACCAAAAAACATAGTGCTCTGTAAGCACTACACCTTGCCATTTACAGTGTATAATTAGCTTCTTATTTCTTGGGTTGCAGTTGCCAGATATATTACGGGACTATAGTTCATTACTTAACGGTAATATAGTTTCTTATTATTTCTGTAAGCTACAAAAATGTGACACTGATAATGTTGGTGCAACACCCAGCTTCAGATACCACCAGCCGCCACTGGTTTACAACATAGTAATGAAAACTGAGTGGATCTTTTCTCTTCGTGGAACTTGCGACCTGACTTTTCATCCCGGTTACCATTATACCATTGTTGTTGTCCATCTTACAACTTTATGAAGGCCCCTTTGTAGTCTCCCACAATCCTGCAAGATTTTTATTGCTCTACACAATATATGATCATCCGCAAAAATCCTTATCTGTGATTTAATTATAGTAATGGTCAAGTAGATGAATCTGGCTGGCTTCGCGTTCTAGGAGAGAGCGTGGCTGCCTCTCATCCGTAGGCCCCGAGTTCGATTCTCAGCCAGGTCAGGGATTTTATACCAGGACCTGAGGTCTGGTTCAAGGTTCACTCTGCGTACGTGATTATAACTGAGGAGCTGTGAGATGGTGAGATAGCGCCCCCGGTCTTCAAATCCAAGAACAACGGCTGAGAAAATTCGTTGCGCTGACCGCGCGTCACCTCATAATTTGAAAACCTTTGGGCTGAGCAGCGGTCGTTTGGTAGGCCAAGGTTTGTCATGGCTGAAGTGCCACAGGGTTTGTCTCTTTATTTTTTCTCAAGTAGAGGAAACTGGATACCTGCCACTTGAAGACCTTAGCTCATAAGATAAGGCGGAGTTAGAAGTAATTCCCAGAACATCATAAAAAAAAGCTCTTAGTGGTAATAAGAAGAAATTCTTCTGGCGAAGAACGTAGTAAGCGGTAGCACAATAATTAAATCCATTTTCTTGGTAATTATCACGGTTCGTTTTTTCTTCGTCATCCTCAAATGTCACTTGTAGGCCTTCGTTACTATTGTGCTAGCATCCCAGTACCGTGTTTAATCGCTAGATTAAGATTAGCATTTTACTCATCCCCAACGATTTTGGTGTAGCTGAAGATTTACGTGTATAGTTTGATCTATGACCACAATGTATTATAAGGTCTTCTCGAAGGTTATTATTCATCCTATTCTGGAAAGTTTAATTGTCACTGTCAATTAACCTGAAACGTACACACCAGTATCTTAACCAACATCTTAAACACATATATACATGGTACGCGAAGTATAAATTCACAACCAGAAATAACCGACTAGGGGTCAAATGCCGCTGTCCTTAAAATTTCACTGAAAACGGTCAATAAATTGCCCTTAAATTTATGGAAAAATGCTATAAAATAATTTTAAAATGACTTTAAAAAATTTGACCAAACTGAATTCTAGTGACTGTGTAACCACATTTTTATAAAGTACAGTAATATATCCCTGTCCTATTTGCTACACAAGTTTCGTTTTTTCTTTCTTTCTTTCTTTCTTTCTTTCTTTCTTTCTTTCTTTCTTCCTCGATTCATTTACCCTCCAGTGTTGGCTTTTCCCTCGGACTCAGCGAGGGATCGCACCGCTACCACATCAAGGGTAGTGTTCTGGAACGTTAGACTTTGGGTACGGGGATGAAACTGGGAAGAAGGACTAGAACCTAGCCCAGGCGGCCTTACATGCTATGCTGTACAGGGGCCTTTCGGGTGAATGGTATGATTGGAAGGGATAGAGAAGGAAGAGGAAAGGAAGCGGTCATGACCTTAAGTTAAGTACCATCCCAGCATTTGCCTAGAGGAGAAGTGTGAAACCACGGAAAACCACTTCGAGGATGGCTGAGGTGGGAATCAAATCCCCTCTACTCAGTTGACCTTCCAAGGCTGAGTTCGACTCCGTTACTCTTGTTTTTACAGAAATAATTATCTCCTAATTTACATGTAAGTGTATATCATACGGACATAATGATTTGCAGGATACCCCCGAAGGTCCTGGAAACACCTTTGCTCTTCGCACTTACAGATTTCAGATGTTTTCATCGTTTAATGTCCTGCTGTACAACAACATTTACTCCCTTGAACACTGCGCAGTTTACCGAACAAAACACGCTTATCTGTCATAAACACATGTTTTCCAAATTCATTCACCACTATTCGTGGTGATTCCATGAAAGCGTTTTCTTACACAGAACTATAGTATACACATCTGGGAGGATTTTGTACTGAAGTGGAAAGTTGACTGTTGCTCATAATCCCTTCTCTTTTACATTTATCTTGGCCCTGAGGAACGCAGGATTGCATGACTGGCTGTAGGGGCTGGTGCTTGAGGCAGGTTAGGAAAGAGGTACTTTCTCCTAATTATCAGAGTAACTTATTGTGTTTCTGTACATATTTAGAATACACAAGACTCACAGTTATCAATACTTCCCTCACAATTTCTTAGTTACCAACAACTTTCTTCATTCTTTATTTTCTTTCCTTCTTTCCTAATCCGTTTACCCTCCAGGGATTATTTTCCCTCTGATTCACTGAGGGGTCCCAACTCTACCGCCTCAAGGGCAGTGTCCTGGACTGTGTGACAATAGGTCGGGGGATACAACTGGAAGGAGGATCAGTACATCGCCCAGGCGGTTTCACCTGCTATGGTGAAGAGAGGCCTTGTTAGGGGGATGAGTAGATTGGAAGGGACAGAAAAGGAAGAGGGAAGGAACCAGCCGTGGCCTTAAGTTAGGTACAATCCCGGCATTTTCCTGGAGGGAAAGTGGGAAACCACGGAAAGCCACTTCGAGGATGACTGAGAAGGGAATCGAACCCCCTCTACTCAGTTGACCTCCCCAGGCTGAGTGGACCCTTTTCAGCCCTCGTACCACTTTTCAAATTTCATGGCAGAGCCGGGAATCTAACCCGGGTCTCCGGGGGTGGCAGCTAATCACACTAACCGCTACATCACAGAGGCGGACGGCCTTAAGGTACGCGGGGTGGAATGACTGGCTATTGGGGCTGATGCTTGAGATAGGTTAGGAAATACTTTCTTCTAATTATCAGAGTTCTGGAATTTACTGTGTTTCTGCACATATTTGGAATACACAAGACTCACAGTTATAAATACTTTCCTCACACTTTCTTAGTGTGTCCCTCACTACCTGAGACTCTAGAAGAAAAGAACCTGCCACATAATCAACATTCAGTTTCCTCCAAGGAGGACACCTCCAACCCAGCAAACGCAACGATGAATCTTCAGCCAACTAATGACCCTCAGCAAATTATTGAACATCCTTATGTATGACACATCTTTTTTCTCTAGAACCCTCCCCCCCCCCCCCTTCAACAGGACCTCTCCTTGAACTTTAACATTTAAGTCCCAATATATGAAGCAAATAAAGAATCACTTATAACTAAACCTCAAGGAATAAAACGACACTTGCCTTCAAGTGACTCTTCAAATAACACTTCCAAGGCTAATAATAATCCCTTAGATAATTATTCTATCTGGGGAGATGATAAAACGAATGATGGCTTTCCTGTTCTAGGATCACATAAAACCAAAGTCATTAAACATCCTAAGAAGAAACTAATGATATTAAATTCCCTCAGTCTTGAAGAACAACTTGTTCCTAATATGAGCTAATTCCTCAAATTTTATTCTTAATTCCATACAACTAAAAAGTTTATTTGAAAATACTAAAGGAACATCAGCAACAAATATCTTACCTATTGCATTATCTTACACTTCCCATGTTGAAGATCTCATAGAGACCCTGCATAAACTGTACCCCTACTATCAATACAAAAAATTCAAAACCAGAGTACCAGACTTGTACAGAAACTATTCACTGTCATAAACGGAGAAAGCAGTAGGTCTGCCCCAGATCAGACAATCCCAATAACTGATAAGGATCAAATATGGTAAATACATCTCTTAAAAGTCATCATGAATTCTTGGATACTGCAGTGGAATATTGACGGATATTACCCTCAATACGAATATCTACAACAACATATTAATGAACACCAACCCGAAATAATTTGCTTACAAGAAACGCATTTTCGAGATAACTACGTAGCTAATGTGAGACATTTCATAGCATATCACAAAAACCGCAACAATCCCATTCATGCAAGTGGAGGGGTTACTAGTTACATACGTGACAATGTTCCTCAAAGAGAAATACCACTGAAAACCAATTTGGAAGCAGTAGCAGTTACAGTCTTTCTAACATTTTCCCTATGCATCTGTAATGTTTATTTGCCTATCAGGCCGACCATGGATTTAAATGAATTAGTAGATCTGATAAATCAACTTCCTAAACCATTCCTCCTCTTAGGAGATTTTCACTCCCATAACATCCTTTGGAACTGTCTTTATACTAACACAATAGGAAGAATAATTGAATCGTTGCGAGATTCTGAAAATGTTATCCTAAGAGACTCGAATGGTCCTACTCACTACGATATACGGCATGAAACTTTTAGTACTATAGATCTGTGTCTGAGCACTCCAGATGCAGCAACGATATATACATCATCAGCTAGCAAAACCCTTTTGGAAAGTGATCGTTTTCCTATCATAAGAAATGGAAACAACAAGCCCCACCCAAATGTACGCCCAAATAAATGGAATACTAAACATGCCAAGTGGCAAGAATACAAAGAAAATATTAAGACAGAGTTATGCAGATTGCCACCACCTACCCATTTCGAAAATGACAGCCGCAGAAAGTTATGTTCCAAGGACCAATAATACAACTTACAGGAAATCAGTTCCTTGGTGGAATGATTCCTGTATAGATATAATTTAAGAGAAAAACCAAGCATTCTATAAGTATAAGCGTCATCCCACTTTACAAAACAAATTACTGTTCCAAAAACGACGCGCTACAGCCCGAAAATTCATAAAAGAGACTAAAAGAGCAACTTGGCTTACGTACGTATCATCTCTTTCTCATCAAACCCCACAAAACAAAATTTGGGAACACGTAAGGAAAATGGACTGGAATGGCGTATGGCTTTTAGTGCCAGGAGTGTCCGAGGACAAGTTCGGCTCGCCAGATGCAGGTCTTTTGCTTTGACACCCGTAGGTGACCTGCGCGTCGTAATGAGGATGAAATAATGATGAAGACGACACATACACCCAGTCCCCGTGCCAGGGAAATTAACCAATTAAGGTTAAAATTCCCGACGCTGCCGGGAATAGAACCCGGGACTCCTGTGGCCAAAGGCCAGCAGGCTAACCATTTAGCCATGGAGCCGGACACGTAAGGAAAATAAGAGGACTTAAAAACCCTCCACGTATCATAGCCCTCAATAAAACGTCTGGATCAGATACAACTACACATCACGATATTGCTAATACATTAGCAGCAACTTTGCAACAGTTTCAAGTGATTCCAACTATGAACAAGAATTTTTATCCTCTCGTGAAGATATTCCTGATTTACAGTCACACATCTATCTAAGTGCTGACCAATGCTACAACGATAATATCAGTATTACTGACGTACTATCAGGAGCTGTATTTAAGTACAAGCCAAGGTCTTGATGATATTATATATGGCTTCTTGAAAGAACTTCCCCCAGAAGGCCAGGCACTCCTCACTGAAATATTTAATTTCATTGATCACAGAAAGTCTTTCCAGTCACTTGAAGAAAAACTATAGAAATTCCAATACCCAAACCTGGCTGCGACCACATGTTACCAGATGACCATCGACCAATAACTCTAACCTGCACTATGTGCAAACTAATGGAAAAATAATAATCAAATGACTAAAATGGGTTCTAGAACAACAAAATTCCTTTACTGCAGAACAGCGTGGCTTCCGACAGTTTCATTCAACAGATTACACCTTAGTAGTATTAGAGTCAGAAATCCTGGATGCCTTTCATTACGGACAACATCTCCTGCTGCTTGTTGTTTTAAGGGGCCTAACATCGAAGGTCATCGGCCCACAACATCTCCTTGCAGTCTGCCTAGATAATCATAAAGCGTATGACATGATGTGGAAAACTCTCGTTATTAAAACTCTGCTGAAACATAATATTAAGGGAAATATGATCAGTTTTATCTATAACTTCGTTCAAGACCGACGCATTCAAGTCAAAGATAGTGGTGTCCTATCCCAAGAAGTCAGTTTAGAAACTGGTGCCCCACAAGGCTCAGTTCTGAGTGTAACACTATTCCTAGTAGCTATAAATGGCATCACGTCATGCATTAGCCCTCCAGTAGGGACCTGCCTCTTTGCTGATGACATGACTAGTTTCTGCAGAGGTCGCAACCTGTCAACCTCCCAAAAAAATTATACAAAATTCTCTTGAAGATATTGTCAAATGGGGAAAACACATAGGCTTTACCTTTTCTTCAACCAAGACTAAATGCATCTTATTTTCTAAAGAAAAGAGTGATAGTAACTGCCCAGAATTGTACCTCAAGGGAAATAAAATTGAGATAATATATGAAGTAAAAATACTAGGAATGACCTTTGACAGAAAATTAACATGGAACTCTCATCTAAAAACTGTGAAAAATGATTGCCTACATCAAATTAATGTACTCAAATCATTGGCATCTAACAAGTGGGAAACAGATCTTCATGTATTAACGTGCACTTACAAATCCACAATTCGCACCAAATTGGATTATAGTTCTATTATATATAATTCAGCTACAGCATCCTCACTGAAAATGATTGACCCAATTCAAAACACATCTCATAGGATTGCCTTGGAAGCATTCAAACTAGCCCGATATCAAGTTTATTAATGGAAGCTAATGAACTCCCGCTTCAGACTCGTGGAAAACAATTGAATATCAACTACGCAGTAAAGATAGCAGCCTCTCCACACTCCAGAGTACATGCCTATGTTTTCCCACGCTATCAGCCTCAACACTATTCACCGCAACAAAAGAGACATATATACTTCCACATTAGGTTTACGCAATATTTGCAGGAAATTAATTCTTCAGTTCCCCCAATTCCTTCAAGAGCTAAAAAAGACATCACACTTCCTCTATGGAAAGCTGAACCACCACAAATAATATTAGATTTAAGTGAATTCAGTAAAGAAACAATCGGCAGTACCGCATTTAAAAAATGCTATCTGAAAAATGTGGTGAAAGTCTGCCCAGACACACTCCTATATACATTGATGGCTCAAAAACCGAATACGGTAGTGGCTGTGCCGTTGTTCATCCCGACCACACGATGAAGTATGCACTACCAGCTACATGGTCCATATTCACATGTGAACTGTATGCTATCCTAGAAGCTATGAAATCCATAAAGAGTTCCCAAGAAAGAACCTTTTTTAATCCTTAATGCTTCTAACAGCCACACCTCCAACCTCGAGGATATTTAACCCCAGTGACACTCTCTAAACCTTCCGTTATTATTCCAGACATTCTTGAAGTAGTCATCGGAGAGCCAAGTTATGTTTCGTGTGAAATGTGAAATATTTATTCTGGTCTGGATCGGACTTTTCGTAATTCTCATCTGTCAGTTTCAGCTTATACTCACTTCATTCGGAAGAGGACTACAGACTCAGGATCGAACGACAGTTTTAGCAGCTTTACAAAGTAACCTATAATTCCAAGAGGACCAATTCAGTCAACGAGGGATTCAACATCAACCACAGACGTGTGGCACTAAACATGCAAACGTCGCCAGTATCAAAGGAAGGACATGAGGGGCAAAGGCACCTAGCAGACCCCAGACGGGAATCGAGTTTCACCATAAAATTTAAGTTCAATTTTGTAATATTATCTGTCCATCTATTTAGAAAATTTAACGATCTTCTTCAGTAGAATTGTAGTTCTATTAGTTATGAGTAGTTTTGAGATAATCTACTTCATTCTTACCCTGGTACAGGTAGATTTGACAGTCAACATGTGTGTGTTGGGTTCTGTTAGACTAGAAGTACAGTATTTTGTCTTCTGAAATGTTACTACCTCACTGTAATTTCTATAAATAAGACTTTAATAATCATTACCCTCTCGAATAAATGATAATTTAAAGCATTTCTAGTTGCTAGTTGCTTTACGTCGCTCCGACACAGATAGGTCTTATGGCGAGGATGGGATAGGAAAGGCCTAGGAACGGGAAGGAAGCGGCCGTGGCCTTAATAAAGGTACAGCCCCAGCATTTGCCAGGTGTGAAAATGGGAAACCACGGAAAACCATCTTCAGGGTTGCCGACAGTGGGGTTCGAACCCACTATCTCCCGGATGCGAGCTCACAGCTTCGCGCTCCTAACCGCACGGCCAACTCGCCCGGTAAGATTCATTTCTGAATCTCATGAAACATTGTGGGATAAATTCTAGGTTGTGCTTCATTCACTGCATTGCCATACGATATTGCAGATTGTGTCATCTTCTAGAAATATTTATTTGTATGGTAGACTTACAAAACAATATTAGTAATAATAAAATGATTGAAAACCGGGTTAAATGGAAATATAAAGGTCGTGAGTGATAAATGAAGTTAGAGTTGCTCCTGAAGTTGTGCTCAGCTGTAGATGAATTTGCCTGGGAAATGGTATGCCTGCGGGCAATTGTGTCATTTTTGGAAGCATTAGTAATGGGATACAATGCGTTCCGATGAAAGTGGAGCACGTGTTAAAAAGTATTTCAACATTTGAACAATAATTTATTTGAGACACTCAATGACCACGTGGTAGAGTAGAGTCAATGTTAACCCAGGTGTTGTGCATAGGCCTAGTTACTGTTTCTACCCAGTCTTCTGAATAATAAAGTAATTTTTGAATATATCGTCGTTGTAATGTTAGAATACAATTCGATTATGTGATAATTCATGTTCAATCACACGTCACGTCAGGTGCTGAAAATATAGAATTTAATTGAAGGTCATCAGTCGATGCAATCCAATCATCTTTTCCCCAAAAACGTCATGAATAAAAATATAGCCTAGAATTCGAAGATAACTATGTAAATAAATTTTGAGTATACGGAGTGCATGGAATGAATGTGATTGTAATTATAAATATTTTTCAGTGTCATTTATTTGAAATGTGGTTCCTAATCTGACCACGTGTTCATCACGGTGGACCAGATTATTCCAGCGTTGTCAGTGCTTTTGTTTGTTTATTGTGGATTGCTGTTTTAATTTTTTAGGCAAATATTAGCGACAGAATTAATCCAGTGATAAAATGAATTAGTTTGAGCTGAATGTGATAGATTGACTTTCTAAAAATTAGCAAGTACATGCAAAGTGAAGGATTGCAATATAAAATGTAAATAACGTTTAGTCACTCTCATTTAATTCCATAGTTGACTCTAAATATTAATATAATAATTTTTCAAGGATTTATAACTCAAATATTAATCCTAATTAATAATCAAAAAATGTGTTAGTTGAGAGACTATCTTCACTTAAGACAGAATCGCGTGTTTTTCTGTAATATAGTATAGAGGCTAGGTTTAGGGATAGCATGGTCATCAACCATGTGCACTAAGCGGACATTTAATATTCTTTGTTTAAGAGAATACAGCTGGTATTATGCTTAAGATGTCACAATGATCATTTATGGATATAGTATTACGATGGATCAATTATACATGGATAGGAAGGAGTTCTTCCATTTATGTAATTTTGCGTAGCCAGAAAATAAGTCTAATTTTTATTATTTATTCTTTTACAGAATATTCCAGATATGTCAGAGTCAGCCAAAATCTAGCAATGTGAATTTATAAAATGTATATTTATTTTGGAAATTTTAAATTCGTGAGTTAATCAGGCAAAGTTCAGTAAGATATGATATTTGTTAAATTTTAATTTAATGTGCATATCTTAAAATAAACGTGAAGTCTGTTTTTAAATCGTTTTCTTTTGGTATTTTCGTAAACCCTTGTCATTTAAATGCCTCTAAAATTGGGACAGCTAGCAAACGAACGGTCCACTTTGCGATCTCTCGTATACTCGCTGAGTTAGACCGGGTAAATAGGGGGCAATACCGACATCTGAATGCAAATTACCAGCCATGATGAGTGGATCACTGAATAGTTACGCACAAGATTAAGATACCATTGCTCTAGAATTCAAGTAGAGTAGAAGGTACGCGGTGTACGAAATTTTGTAAATTACCAAACGTAATGAAACATGTGCTCAGGCTGTATAATTAGCCATCCGCACCGCTAGGCTAACGGTCATGTAAGTTAGTTGGCAAAATTAATATCAATAACATATCGGTATTAGATACCGAGAAAGAAGAATATCTACAATCCGTAGAAAAGCCATTCTGCAGTGAAAAACATAGACGGTTTTGAAATAGAAGCAGCAATCCAGAAAGGAGTGAGGCAAGGTTGCAGTTTGTCTCCTCTCCTTTGAATAATTATATAGAGCAGGCAGTAAAGGAAATCAAGGGAATCACAATTCCAGTAGAGCAAATTAAAAATGAGATTTGCCGATGATATTGTTATTTTATCTGAGTCTACAGAAGATCTAGAGAAATTGCTGAATTGAGTCTTGGAGGAGTATAGGATGAAAATAAATAAATCCAAAACAAATGTAAGTTGTAATGGAGTGCAGTCAAACGAAGTCATGTGATGCAGGAACTATAAGATTAGGAAATGAAGTCTTAAAGGAAGTAGATGAATAATGTTACTTGGGTGGTAAAATAACTAACGATGGCAGAAGTAAGAAGGCCGTACGATTCAGACTAGCACAAGCCAGGAACGCCTTTTTTGCGAAAAGAAATTTGCTCATGTGGAACATTGAGATGGGAATTGGAAATGTTTTTGAAAATTTTTGTGTACAGCGTGGCATTGGAAGTAAAACATGGACGATACCTAGCTCAGGAAAAAAAAGAGAGTAAAAAGTTTTTTAATGCGGTGTTAAAGAACAATGCTGAAGGTCAAATGGGTACATCGAATCACAAATGAAGAGATATTTGAAACGAATTGGTAAGAGGAGATCGATTTGGTTAAGTGTGACAAGAAGAACTGTCTTTACGTCCCACTAACTACATTTTACGGTTTACTGGACGCCGAGGTGCCGGAAATTAGTCCCGCAGGAGTTCTTTTACGTGCCATTAAATCTACCGACACGAGGTTGATGTAACTGAGCATCTTCAAATACCACCGGACTGAGCCAGGTTCCAACCTGCCAAGTTGGGATCAGAATGCCAGCGCCTCAACCGCCTGAGCCAGTCAGCTCGGCCAGTAGGTTTTTGAGAGAATTGTAGGTAGTAAGAATGGTAGGGGTAGATCAAGGTATTAATGTGACGAGAAAATTAGAGCAGATGTAGGATGCAGTGGTTAGGTAGAAATGAAAAAGTTATTAAAAGATAGGGTGGCATGGAAGTTGCTTCAAACCAGTATATAGACACATACACTCTCTCTCTGCAGCCATAAACATAAAATCACTTTATTAGTTTCTATTTCATTTTGTTATTATTATTATTATTATTATTATTATTCGTACTCTTGATAATTAAGTAAATCGGCCACTTGTAAACAAAATTGTATTATGTTGATTAACGTATCTTGCACCGAGCGATGTTAGCACGAAAACTCAGCGGGACAACCCTTCACCCCTATTTTATAGCCCTATTTCCTAAATGATGGGAAACAATTTATTATTATTATTATTATTATTATTATTATTATTATTATTATTATTATTATTATTATTATTATTATTATTAGTGAACTGCAATGAAAACAATTGTCTGGGGCTTGAAGAGAAAAGGTGTATGGTTTCATGTTTTAATCAGTGCATAACAAGTAATAAACGAGGACATGATCAATCGCTGCCGCCTCTTAGCTGGACTAAATAGTTCTAACATCGACCGTTGTACAGGCACTGGCTCTCCGCTCCGTGGTCTCGAGTGAGAGCGTTGCCTGCACGGTAGTTCCATCTGACGGTCGGTACGTGAACTCGAAGATACTCGCTGACGCAGAGAGGCAAATACGAAGTGTTCAAACAATATCATTACAGAATCTCATCAGACGTTTAGAATATTGTTTCCAAATATATTATTATTATTATTATTATTATTATTATTATTATTATTATTATTATTATTATTATTATTCTCCGTACTGTCGATAAGTAAGTAAACCAAAGCAAGTACACTTCAGTTTTACTCGACTGTTTATCTTGTGGTCATAGCTATTTTTGTGTGAGACGTAAATCTTCATTTCAGAACTCTAAAATTGATTGCCTACCTTGGTAAATATAGAAGGTAAAAACGGTCAAGAATTAGTGGATAATTACGAATGAATTGCGCTTAATGAATATATAATCAATCCGCCTCTGTGGTTTAGTGGTTAGTGTAATTAGTTGCCACCCCCGGAGGTCCGCGTTCGATTCTGTCACGAAATTTGAAAATTCGTACGAGGCCTGGAAGGTGGTACACTCAGCCTCGGGAGGTCAATGGAGTAGAGGAGGTTCCTTTCCCTCCACAGTCATCCTCGAAGTGGGTTTTCTTGGTTCCCACTTCTCCTTCAGGCAAATGCCGGTATGGTACCTAACTTAAGGCCACGCCGCTTCCTTCCCTCTTACTTGTCTATCCCTTACAAACTTCCCATCCTCCCACAAGGCCCCTGTTCATCATAGCAGGTGAGGCCCCCTGGGGCAAGGTACTGGCCCTTGTCGCCAGTTGTATCCCCCGACCCAATGTCTCTCCCTCCATGACACTGCCCTTGAGGAGGTAGAGATGCAGTAGTGGTGCCAAGGGGGGGGGGAGGGAAGGGGAGCAGTTTCCCCCTCCCCATTTTGTGGAGAAACTCTTACATTTTTATTCCAGTTTAACCGGATGAAACTAGGAATTATAGAAATTACGTAAAAAAAAGCAATTTGTACAAGCCCTCTTGTCTTATCAGCTAATTATTTTCTTTATTTTCTTTAATCATAAAGAACCTTTTTAAGCGGAAATACGCACAAACTGTCCTTCGTCCCGGCTAACCGATTTGTACAGCGCCATAGCAAATAGCAGAGACCTTGCCTCTGCTGTGAGGAAGGGTAGCAGGTGTACACTTTTTTTTCCTAAGGTCATGGACACCTAGGTATGATCCACCCGCTTACCGCTCGCATTCGTCAGTCTGACAGTCTCTTTAGTGTATCTTAGCTTTTTAGTGTGTAGTCAAATAGTAAATGATTTTAACTGCATAATCACGCTGTATTTCTTTTGAATTGAAATAAATGTGAAATATTGTTCCTCTGGTGAATGTTTTACTGTACAGTACTGAATCAAAATCTAAAAAAAAAAAAAAACTATTATTACCGCACTTAAGTTGGTAAACTCCCAATCTTTATCTCTCTGTCGAAATTCGTTGAGAGAACATTAAAAAACAATTTTTTTAGCCTTTATTTTAGTTTTGGTGTATATAAGCCCCTCATCCCCCGGCCCCTATATCCCACAAACTCCCGGGTACTGTTTTTTCTGTATGTTTCTTGGCCCCCGCACTTTTAATTCCCAATCGCCACTACTGTAGAGATGGGATCCCTCACAGAGTCCGAGGGAAAAACCAACTCTGGAGGGTAAACTGATTAAGAAAGAAGAATATATAATCGAACAATATCAAAATTGGTTATCATGTCGACATTGATGCACTTGTGGCTAAAGACGTCGCTTCCCGCAAAGGAGGTCAGAATACCATAGTGATGACGGAGACCTGTATGAAGTGCAGAAATGCAAAGAATCTTTAATCTTTAACAATCCCTAATATGTGTGGCTCTGATAACTATATTTATTTATTCTACTGTACCGACGTGAAGTGGGGAGGTTGTGGGTTCGTATCCCACTACAGCCCAGCTGGCCATTTTTGTTATGCATTTAACATCTCTTCAACACGTCCTATATGTACGTAATGCGATCTGATAGGTTGAAAGTCAATTTCGAATAAAAGGCGGTCGTGAAAATTCAATATTCATTGACTTGGCCCAAAAAGCGCGTCTTAGACACACTCTGAATTGTGATGACATCAGTGCCAGACCTGTAGCTTAGATCCTTTCCTACAGACGAAGTATGTTGAGGAATATGAAAACAGGTTTATAGCTTTAAAGGTGGTAAGGAATGGTAAAAACCTACTGTATTTTAACATAAAGGTAACGAGACTAAGAAAGAAGTGCAGGTTGGAAAGAAATAGAGTTAGAAATGCCTGTGGAAGTAAGAAGAAATAGAAGGAACTTACTAGGAAATTAAATCTAGCAAATAAGTCAGCTAAGGATAACACGATGGCAAGCATATGGCAGTCATACAAATTTTAGTGAAAAATGGAAGGGTAGGTACCTTAAAGCAGAAACAGGTTGTAAGAAGGACGTTCCAGGAATAAATAATAAATAAGGGGAGTGTGTATGTAAGGATCTTCAAAAGGCAGAAGTATTCAGTCAGCAGTTTGTAAATATTGTTGGTTACAGGGATAATGTCCAGAAAGAGGAGGTATTAAAATTTACCTATGATGGAAAAACAATTAAAATAAGATTTTAAAAAGTTGAAAACTAGGAAAGCAACTTGAATTAATAAGACTTCAGGAGATATACTAAAGACAATGGGTTGGGATATAGTATCATATTTGAAGTACTTAGTTGATTATTGTTTGCATGAAGGAGTAATACCGAATGAATGGAGAGTTGCTATAATAGTCCCTGTTTATAAAGGAAATGGTAATAGACATAAAGCTGAAAATAACAAGCCAGTCAGTTTGACATGCATTCCATGTAAACTTTGGGAAAACATTCTTTCTGATTATATTAGACATGTTTGAGAAATTAATAACTGGTCCTATACAAGGTAGTTGGGATTTAAGAAAGGTTACTCCGCTGAAGCTCAGCTTGTTGGATTCCAGCAAGTTATAGCAGATATCTTCGATTCAGGAGGTCAAATGAACTGTATCGCGATGAACCTATCTAAGGCATTTGATAGGGTAGATCATGGGAGACTACTGGCAAAAATGAGTGCAATTGGACTAGACAAAATGGTGACTGAATGGGTTGGTATGTTACTAGAAAATGGAACTCAGACAATTAGAGTAGGCGATGCTTTATCTGACCCTGTAACAATTAAGAGGGGAAATCCGCAAGGCAGCATTATTGGATCTTTATGTTTTCTTATATATATATATCAATTATATTAGTAAAGAAGTGGAATCAGAGATAAGGGATTTTGCGGATGATGTTATTCTCTATAGAGTAATAAATAAGTCATAAGATTGTGAGCAACTGCAAAATGACATCGATAATGTTGTGCCCGTTCGCACGTCCACGACAGATTACAAAATGGCGCCGACCGAAGGTATGGGCCATGTAATCTATTGCAATCAAGGAATAGTCACCTGTTATGATGACTCAGAGGGCCATATACTGAACCCTTGAGCTTACCATTCCATCGTTGGTCGGCCACGGCTGCTACAGTAGAACAATTTAGAACTCTTAAATCTTGGGTCGTTGCGGGAATAAATTCGGTCACGATCTTAACCAAACGATGGGGTTCAGAAGAGAGCCTAACTACTTGAAATGAGGAGCAAAAATGTGCTTACTAACTTTATTAAACTGAAAGAGCACGATAACATCGTTAATTTTATATGCATTCTTGCCACAAAAATATAAAAAAATTTAATTATTGATTTTTTTGAAAAGTTCCAAACACAGTCACATTACATAACGTCACTTCGTTTCTTCCAATGTCGAAGAGTTGCTTCGGAGAAGCTAACATGTTAGTGGACAGCGAAACTGAAAAACTGAAAAAGGGAAGACCTGAAAACCGGGCACCTATTATTCCAAACAAGAACTGAGAGTTAATCCACACGATCCGTGGAAAATCTGACTTTCAACAAGTAGAACGCCTGATTTTCTCTTAATTAAGGTTATCCACCAGTCAAATACCCTTCACGGATACGGAACATCCGCCGAATGGACCCTTAATCGAACCAAACTGACTATCAGTTGCTTTGGATAGGTTGCGAAATATTATGGGAAAGCATGGTGTTCACTACAAGTTAATGGCATCATTCACAATTGAAATAAAATTCCACCATGTATTTGTCATTCATGACACCCTTAAGTGATAAGGTAATCCCGATGCTAAACGTGCATCACCCCAAACAGCTGTTCGGAAGGAACCAACAACAACATGATCCGGGAGGATCTTACGTTAGATCGTTCTAAAGGAACAAAACTGCGAAATGCAGGAAACACTTACTAATCATGCATTTAGAAGAAATGCCAAACACTGAAGTTAATCAAAAAGTGAAAAGTCACTTGAAAATATTATTATCGAACCGATTTTCAGGTTAGAAATGGGTTTATTATGCTTAATAAATTTACCAGTCCACGCTAAAATTTACTACAATTTTAAGGAATTCTTTCCCTTGAAAAACAATGCTACCAGTACAGATCTCTCTATTTACTGTCTGTCCCAACACACTACTGGTAAAGTGATTACTTACTTATTCTAACTAAGAATAAGAGTGAAAATACGACAAGATGAAAATAATATAAATTACTGGCTGACGAATCGAAACCGCATTCGCAACTCAAATCTCATTCTAAAACACTGAGTGTCAATATGCACACTATCAACGAAAACGGACGTCAAGACGAGGAAACAATAAAGTCCGTAAAAATAAATTAACATCTCGAAGTCATACAGCCTAACACGCACGAAGAAACATAGTAAAAATATTTAATCTAGATCGGGTCGATGTCCCACACTTGGACAGCCCTCAACTCGTCTGATAGCATTCCCGTTATCTCAATGGAGAGCTTCGCATAGACCCTCTACAATAAATCATATCGTACTGTAACCGCTACCTTCCTCCAGGCCACTTCACAAAGAAACAAAAGAAAAAAATCTAAACTGAGACTTGAGTGTGTACAGCTACCATCCCAGACCTATCGTCGGGCTCACTTGAAATCTGTACACCCTAAACCTAATCATTATGTACATGATGCCTTCCAAATTCTATCGTCGGGCGTGACCTAGGACGTCTCATCATCAGTGACTCCAAGAATAAACACGTGACGTCCTAAATCTATCATCGGGCGTCAAAGTGGGTCGTACTACGCCTCCCTTAACATATCAGGCGAAATGCAATTCTCAAACAACTCTGATATTTAACACTAGATTTCGTCAAACAATTACGCACGACGGAACCCACGTCTCTATTATCAAATGAATGCAAGTCGAAATACAGCAAGTGTCTACCTCTCGAAAAATACAGTAAGTGTCTACATCATTATAATATGTGAACTCAAAAATAAATAGACGTGACGAACGGTTCTCCACCTCGAACACAATCTCAGCCTGTGCATTGAAGTATTAGGGAAGCAAATGAAAATTCCCAACACACGTGTACCCTTTTAGTGGATGCCTTCAAAATAATAATCATCACCATCGCATTCGAAATTCTCAGGTCGCCTATCATCAATTCCAACCATCTTATCCATGACCTCTCCAATGAACAAATTAAATATAACCCAACCGTGTGTCCAAAGTACTCTTTGATCCTGGAGATCGTTCATTCTCTTATCATCCATGCGAGCTTTACGTAACATAGATCACTGGATGTGTACTACCCAGCCTTTAACATTTTACAAGAGTCGTTTTCACTTGGAATCTTTCTATAAATTTCACAATGCTTCACATCATAGTCATCTCAAATTCGGATTGATTGCGGAAAACAATACAGCCTGCCTCACACAGCCTGTTCCTAAATACTTCCTCTACAAAAATACAGCTTGTCTCAACACTCTTTCTCCTCGCTTTCCAGCGGTATTACTTCCATCTATCTCGTCTCCACATACATATCAATTCATCGCTCTCAATTCCTTTTCCTTCAAGATCCTTTTTCATACATCGATCCCCTGGTGAAAACGACAACCATTATTAAACACATCTCTTACCTTACTATTATTAAGACTTTCGGACCTCAAGAATCCAAGAGCACACATCGACCTTTCGCAATTCAAGTATACACGATGTCTCAAAATTTCCTTCCCATTAATGACTGTGACTCTAACAAATTTTATTGACATTATCTAAATATGCTCACGATCCTTGTAAAAATAACTGGTTAAATGTAATTTAACAGAGAGGAATTTCCTTATCCCGCGGTAAACATTATTATTATTATTATTATTATTGACCAACATTTCTGAATGCAACTGACACCTGAAATTACGATATTCGCCACGACAAATTTACACTTATAACGTTCACAAATCCGCACTTTGAATGATATCTCATCTCAACACAAAATTTTAAGCGTCGCATGTACCGTTCTTGACATGAAATTTACACACTGAAATTTTCACACGCTGACCAAAATTTACAACGCCTTTCGCCTGATTTACGAATATCACCCGACAATCATCTGGAAATTTTGTTTAGGACAGACAGTAACTAACTAACTAACTACAACATAATATAAAATAGACAGACCTGCACATTGGTGACATTCTCAGCATTCTGATTACATCATCACCAGCAACCTCGTACTTAGCCACTCATTTTCACAGATAACATTTTCATTTTCAAAAACTCACTCATCCAAACACTACCCTTCACACACACGAGATTAAAATTACCATATAAATAATGCACTTTCTCTGTAACTTGCACCACGAACTTCCCTCGTTCTGCAGTCGACTATAACTGTCTGATGCGTTTCCCAGAGTGGTTTCTCTCCCCGTTGTTTCAATAAGAACAGGTGTTCGGCCGATAAGGGAGTAGAACTATTTTGAATCGCTTCCCCCAGACCTTCTTCACTTACAAGAGTACACGAAATGATAAAAATAAAATCTGCTGTGTATTTTTCAACCAGCCTACACCTTCCCAGTTCGTCTGCAAACGTTCAGGACTCCTCCAATCACTTTTTCTTCTTAACTAAATATATGGACCTTAGCCACGAACATGTATTGAATTATTGTCGGTCAATCTGGCGCGAATTTCTAATGACGACGGGCACAAGCTCCCGCGGCTTCAAGTTCCAGATCGACACTGGAAAATCTACGGTGGGGGGTTTCTTTTATAATTTCCGGCAGGACGCTATCCCCTCTATGAGGCTTGGTTGTGAAATCTGCCAAATTTGCTTCTAATAGACCAATTTTGATAAGACTTGTCCCAGAACTCCGGACAGACTTGCACTTATGTTCGATGTTAATTTTATAATTTTTCTACACTCACAACAGGAGAAATAAATTGTTTCTGCCCGTGCGTTTCGCGCGTTTTCTTCTGCCCATGACCTTGGCACGTGTAACTAGCTCGCTGATCTCACGCTACCATGTACTTGGGCTTAACTGCACTTAAAATTTTCCCTGGTGTCTCTACCTTCACAGAGGGTGTATGAATAATTTTGCTTATTTATTTCATTATTTACTATATTATCAAAATCCCTCATTGTGCATAATTCCATTAATTTAAAGAATTGTCGGGCACTCGAGCCCCGCCGAGGTGTCCCGGCAATTCACGAGCTCGCCGGGAAGGAAGAACCTCCCCACGCAACATCGGGCTCTTGGGAGCGCAAAATGGCTGCCCTCAAACATACAGTAGTTCCTGAATGCCAAATAAATATTTGAGAGAAAAAAAAAAAATTTTCTCACCGTAGAATTATGGGTTCATAATCCACCTACAACGACGAAATGTTTACCCAGAAAGGGGAAATATTTAAACAGATATATTCCTTCAAAATTCTGAATTGTACATGGGAATTTTGATACAAATGAACCATGATTCTACGTAAAATTTCCCAGCCGATCTCACTCTTGACGTAGGGCTCTGTTACTTTCACGTATTTCCCTGTTTTCTTCTTCCAACAATAGGATTGCGTTACAGATGTCATCAACAAAGTCTTCTCTTAAGAATGAACATTGTAAACATTCAGCGTCTTCCTCTTCTTTACTCCCACTGCTTGCCTGTCCTTGGAGTGGTGCCTCGACCTGTCTTCCTCTCGACGTGACGATCATATTTACGGGTTGTACTTCTTCTTCTTCTTCTTCGGTGACCATTTCCCCAGCTGGTAAGGCTGCGTCATCCTGTAGTGGAATTCTTTCTTCGGCTCTATGATCAATCTGTAAATTTCTTGTTGGGTTGCGGTCATCATTTAATTGGGAGTTGCTCGAAGTCTGTTTCTTGATGTTACTGATGTTATGTGCGTCATTTGGTTGTCTCTCCTTCAGAATCTGGGATGAAAGACTCTGAACCTTTTCCTACTGGGACTTTGAAGTTGTTTTTCTTCTATCAAGAGTCGACATTGACTCTTGCTCACAATCTGGCGCAAATGGGTTCAGACCGGAGTTTCGTTGGTCTTGCCTATGTGCCTTCTGGAATTCCAAACTCTCAGCCCCGAAACAATCGGTGTTGACGTCCTGGCGCTGTATAGCCCCCTGCCATTTTTTCCTTTCGTGGTCCTTCCTTAACCCGTCGGTGTACTGAACACGTTTACGGTACCGTTCATCCTCATCCCGGCGGAAGTTCTGGGTTCGATTATTTCCCCAGTCCCTGCGGTTATTAAGTCCATTCCTGAAATTCCTCTGGTTTTCTCTGTCCCCATCGTATCGCCTCCAGTAAGGGTTCCTCCTTTGTGGATAATTCCAATTACCCCTACGCCTTTTCCAATCCTCATTTCGTGGATGCGAGGGTTCCCAGTTATTGCGAAACTCACGCCTCCGCTCAGTCGGCTGTGGTTTCCCCTGCTCAGGTGCCTCTGGACTTCCCTCTGGAACCTGGCTAACAGTGTTTACATGTTGCTCGTGCGATCGTCCCCCTCTGGGTGCTATTTGATTATGGGTATGATCCAATTGCCTAAGGATCATTTCTGCCTGCATGGGGGTCTCTACCTTTGATGCAATGAGCATCCTTTGTACTTCGGGAGGTAACTGCTTCTGGATGGCCTGTACCAACTCTTGCTCCGAGGGCGGCGCCTCAAGTTCTCTGAACTTTACCATTTGTGCAATAAAGTATTCACTGAACTTTGTAGGGCCTATTGCAGTATACCGACGTGAGTATAGCTCTAATCTAAGACTCTGCTGAATTTCCGTACTCCAAAATTTATTGAGAAACGCCCTCTGGAATTCATCAAAGGTATCAAAGTGGTATCGGAAGCCTTTAAACCATAAAAGTGGTGCCCCCTCTAAATATCTTTCAGCTACCCTCAACTGACGTTCCTCAGGAATCTTGGCGTCCCGGATGTACTCCCTGAGATCCTTAAGAAACCCCTTCGGCGTGGTATGTGGACCTCCATTAAATTTCTTAGGCTGGTCCTCATGTAACTTGATCATGTTAATAACGTTTGTGACCCCTGAGCCTTGAGATCGACTGGTATCTACATTTGAGCTCTGACCGTTATTATCCACATGACTGATATTTGGCAATTGACCACTGAGGTCAGAGTTAACAGCTGTCGAGGTTTGACTTAATACTTTGTCCACCTTGGACTGCATATCTACCACGCTGCTAATCCAACTGCTCACTTCGCTCTTAATGAACCCAACTTTCTTGTCTGTCTCTTCCTGGGCTGACGTGATTTCCCTTAAATCCTGTTCTATACTAATTTGCCTGTCATTGAATTCCCTGGTATGTTCATTTTTCATTTCAACTAACTCCTCTTGAATTTCTTTAATTAAAATTTCGGAGTCCTCATTAGCCGCTTGGAGTTTACTAATTGCTTCCTCATTAACTTGCAACAATTTCTTCTCCATGGTTTCGGTTTTTGACAATACCTGACTCTCCAATTCCACACTAATTTTATCTACCTTGTTGTTCAGTGACTGAATGTCCGCAGATAATATTTGACGTTGTTCCTCTATTATGGTTAGCGTTTTCCCCTTTTCCTTATCACTGGAGATCCGCATCTCTACGACCTGTTGTGTAATGTCGTCCTTAAATTCAACCTGGCTGTCGATCAGCTGCTTATGCGCCGCCTGGCTTTCCAGTAAATGCTTGTCAAGTTCCTTTCTCATCTCATCCTGACTATCACATAACCTATTGTACATGTCGTGGCTTTCGTCAAAACGCTTGTCCATATCGGTTTTTAAACTGTCATGGATTTTAGAAAATTGTTTATCAAAATCGTTCTTTAAATTGACCTGCACTTCCGCAAATTGTTTATCAATCTCATTCCTAATTTCCACTCGGCTATCATCAAAACGCTGGTTGAGTTTACCTATCTCACCCCTGACTTCCTCTTTAAGTTCGGTGCACATAGTGCGTGTCTCATGAACTACATCCTTCAATCCAGCCTTCAACTCATCACTAGACTCTCTACACCTAGCCTGGGTATCCTCGATACTACTCTGTAACTCCTCGATCTTACCATCCAAACTTTCATTATGAGCCTTCATGTCCTCTCTCAAATTCTCACTCTGGACTTTCGCGTCCTCCATCTTACTATCCAAACTATCTATCTTACTATCCAACTTCTCATTTGTCTTAATATTTAACATCTCCATCTTACTACCCAAATTCTCATTCTGGACTTTCATGTCCTCTCTCAACTTACTATCCAAACTTTCATTATGAACTTTCATGTCCTCCATCATCTGCTTTAGCAGATCCACGGTCATCTGACCTTCCATCTCACAATACCACAAAGAATACAATAATGAGTACGCTGGCTGTTGATGCAACCAGAATACTCCAAACTACTAAGGAAAGAATTCACTATCTACTGCGTTTTCACATACAGACGCTATTATAATTTAATACCGAAACTGACAACATTCCAACAGTTGTCTTATAAAGTTTTGTTTAGGTGGCTGGTATCACAAATTATTTAATAAAAAGAAAATTCTGAAGTTAATAAGTTATTCCGGATAAATATCCCAAATAGTTTCGCTTTCGTAAATTAATTAAACAAAGAACATATTAACGCATAAACTTTGAATGTAATTCAGCATTACCACTTCCAAAATTTATATTGGCAACATGACATAAGCTTCAATACAGCTTTAAATACTGATTTCCTAAAATGCATTGTGACTGTTATTATTATTATTATCTACCAAGTAGTTACGCTCCTCGTTAAACGTGTTAATATCTAGCACTCTCATTGGGCATAATTCGTTTAACTGTGGCTCAGCCATAGTTCTCACCCGCTTGTATTATTTATAATGTGGCTTAGGCCTCAACATTATTTTATATTTTTCTAACATTTATTTTCAATGGATAATTTCATTATCGTTATCGTGGCATCGTATCGTTATCGTGACTTTGGGCTCCTCATCGTTATCGTGACATTAAGCCCCACAGTTGGTGCGTCACTTCTACTGAACCCTTGAGCTTACCATTCCATCGTTGGTCGGCCACGGCTGCTACAGTAGAACAATTTAGAACTCTTAAATCTTGGGTCGTTGCGGGAATAAATTCGGTCACGATCTTAACCAAACGATGGGGTTCAGAAGAGAGCCTAACTACTTGAAATGAGGAGCAAAAATGTGCTTACTAACTTTATTAAACTGAAAGAGCACGATAACATCGTTAATTTTATATGCATTCTTGCCACAAAAATATAAAAAAATTTAATTATTGATTTTTTTGAAAAGTTCCAAACACAGTCACATTACATAACGTCACTTCGTTTCTTCCAATGTCGAAGAGTTGCTTCGGAGAAGCTAACATGTTAGTGGACAGCGAAACTGAAAAACTGAAAAAGGGAAGACCTGAAAACCGGGCACCTATTATTCCAAACAAGAACTGAGAGTTAATCCACACGATCCGTGGAAAATCTGACTTTCAACAAGTAGAACGCCTGATTTTCTCTTAATTAAGGTTATCCACCAGTCAAATACCCTTCACGGATACGGAACATCCGCCGAATGGACCCTTAATCGAACCAAACTGACTATCAGTTGCTTTGGATAGGTTGCGAAATATTATGGGAAAGCATGGTGTTCACTACAAGTTAATGGCATCATTCACAATTGAAATAAAATTCCACCATGTATTTGTCATTCATGACACCCTTAAGTGATAAGGTAATCCCGATGCTAAACGTGCATCACCCCAAACAGCTGTTCGGAAGGAACCAACAACAACATGATCCGGGAGGATCTTACGTTAGATCGTTCTAAAGGAACAAAACTGCGAAATGCAGGAAACACTTACTAATCATGCATTTAGAAGAAATGCCAAACACTGAAGTTAATCAAAAAGTGAAAAGTCACTTGAAAATATTATTATCGAACCGATTTTCAGGTTAGAAATGGGTTTATTATGCTTAATAAATTTACCAGTCCACGCTAAAATTTACTACAATTTTAAGGAATTCTTTCCCTTGAAAAACAATGCTACCAGTACAGATCTCTCTATTTACTGTCTGTCCCAACACACTACTGGTAAAGTGATTACTTACTTATTCTAACTAAGAATAAGAGTGAAAATACGACAAGATGAAAATAATATAAATTACTGGCTGACGAATCGAAACCGCATTCGCAACTCAAATCTCATTCTAAAACACTGAGTGTCAATATGCACACTATCAACGAAAACGGACGTCAAGACGAGGAAACAATAAAGTCCGTAAAAATAAATTAACATCTCGAAGTCATACAGCCTAACACGCACGAAGAAACATAGTAAAAATATTTAATCTAGATCGGGTCGATGTCCCACACTTGGACAGCCCTCAACTCGTCTGATAGCATTCCCGTTATCTCAATGGAGAGCTTCGCATAGACCCTCTACAATAAATCATATCGTACTGTAACCGCTACCTTCCTCCAGGCCACTTCACAAAGAAACAAAAGAAAAAAATCTAAACTGAGACTTGAGTGTGTACAGCTACCATCCCAGACCTATCGTCGGGCTCACTTGAAATCTGTACACCCTAAACCTAATCATTATGTACATGATGCCTTCCAAATTCTATCGTCGGGCGTGACCTAGGACGTCTCATCATCAGTGACTCCAAGAATAAACACGTGACGTCCTAAATCTATCATCGGGCGTCAAAGTGGGTCGTACTACGCCTCCCTTAACATATCAGGCGAAATGCAATTCTCAAACAACTCTGATATTTAACACTAGATTTCGTCAAACAATTACGCACGACGGAACCCACGTCTCTATTATCAAATGAATGCAAGTCGAAATACAGCAAGTGTCTACCTCTCGAAAAATACAGTAAGTGTCTACATCATTATAATATGTGAACTCAAAAATAAATAGACGTGACGAACGGTTCTCCACCTCGAACACAATCTCAGCCTGTGCATTGAAGTATTAGGGAAGCAAATGAAAATTCCCAACACACGTGTACCCTTTTAGTGGATGCCTTCAAAATAATAATCATCACCATCGCATTCGAAATTCTCAGGTCGCCTATCATCAATTCCAACCATCTTATCCATGACCTCTCCAATGAACAAATTAAATATAACCCAACCGTGTGTCCAAAGTACTCTTTGATCCTGGAGATCGTTCATTCTCTTATCATCCATGCGGGCTTTACGTAACATAGATCACTGGATGTGTACTACCCAGCCTTTAACATTTTACAAGAGTCGTTTTCACTTGGAATCGTTCTATAAATTTCACAATGCTTCACATCATAGTCATCTCAAATTCGGATTGATTGCGGAAAACAATACAGCCTGCCTCACACAGCCTGTTCCTAAATACTTCCTCTACAAAAATACAGCTTGTCTCAACACTCTTTCTCCTCGCTTTCCAGCGGTATTACTTCCATCTATCTCGTCTCCACATACATATCAATTCATCGCTCTCAATTCCTTTTCCTTCAAGATCCTTTTTCATACATCGATCCCCTGGTGAAAACGACAACCATTATTAAACACATCTCTTACCTTACTATTATTAAGACTTTCGGACCTCAAGAATCCAAGAGCACACATCGACCTTTCGCAATTCAAGTATACACGATGTCTCAAAATTTCCTTCCCATTAATGACTGTGACTCTAACAAATTTTATTGACATTATCTAAATATGCTCACGATCCTTGTAAAAATAACTGGTTAAATGTAATTTAACAGAGAGGAATTTCCTTATCCCGCGGTAAACATTATTATTATTATTATTATTATTGACCAACATTTCTGAATGCAACTGACACCTGAAATTACGATATTCGCCACGACAAATTTACACTTATAACGTTCACAAATCCGCACTTTGAATGATATCTCATCTCAACACAAAATTTTAAGCGTCGCATGTACCGTTCTTGACATGAAATTTACACACTGAAATTTTCACACGCTGACCAAAATTTACAACGCCTTTCGCCTGATTTACGAATATCACCCGACAATCATCTGGAAATTTTGTTTAGGACAGACAGTAACTAACTAACTAACTACAACATAATATAAAATAGACAGACCTGCACATTGGTGACATTCTCAGCATTCTGATTACATCATCACCAGCAACTTCGTACTTAGCCACTCATTTTCACAGATAACATTTTCATTTTCAAAAACTCACTCATCCAAACACTACCCTTCACACACACGAGATTAAAATTACCATATAAATAATGCACTTTCTCTGTAACTTGCACCACGAACTTCCCTCGTTCTGCAGTCGACTATAACTGTCTGATGCGTTTCCCAGAGTGGTTTCTCTCCCCGTTGTTTCAATAAGAACAGGTGTTCGGCCGATAAGGGAGTAGAACTATTTTGAATCGCTTCCCCCAGACCTTCTTCACTTACAAGAGTACACGAAATGATAAAAATAAAATCTGCTGTGTATTTTTCAACCAGCCTACACCTTCCCAGTTCGTCTGCAAACGTTCAGGACTCCTCCAATCACTTTTTCTTCTTAACTAAATATATGGACCTTAGCCACGAACATGTATTGAATTATTGTCGGTCAATCTGGCGCGAATTTCTAATGACGACGGGCACAAGCTCCCGCGGCTTCAAGTTCCAGATCGACACTGGAAAATCTACGGTGGGGGGTTTCTTTTATAATTTCCGGCAGGACGCTATCCCCTCTATGAGGCTTGGTTGTGAAATCTGCCAAATTTGCTTCTAATAGACCAATTTTGATAAGACTTGTCCCAGAACTCCGGACAGACTTGCACTTATGTTCGATGTTAATTTTATAATTTTTCTACACTCACAACAGGAGAAATAAATTGTTTCTGCCCGTGCGTTTCGCGCGTTTTCTTCTGCCCATGACCTTGGCACGTGTAACTAGCTCGCTGATCTCACGCTACCATGTACTTGGGCTTAACTGCACTTAAAATTTTCCCTGGTGTCTCTACCTTCACAGAGGGTGTATGAATAATTTTGCTTATTTATTTCATTATTTACTATATTATCAAAATCCCTCATTGTGCATAATTCCATTAATTTAAAGAATTGTCGGGCACTCGAGCCCCGCCGAGGTGTCCCGGCAATTCACGAGCTCGCCGGGAAGGAAGAACCTCCCCACGCAACATCGGGCTCTTGGGAGCGCAAAATGGCTGCCCTCAAACATACAGTAGTTCCTGAATGCCAAATAAATATTTGAGAGAAAAAAACAATTTTTCTCACCGTAGAATTATGGGTTCAATACGTCATGGAATGGTCAAGTATTCGAGTAAAACGGACAGTGGACGGTCTACAGTATTGTTTTCAAAAAAAAAAGAAAAAACATTATTATTAAAAAATCTTCATCTTGAATTTTCACGACAACGAGAGCGGACGCAATCATCGTCAGCGGAATAATTCTTTAGCAGAAGCAAAGGAATCGCGCATAAGAAAAGAAATATTTCAACGATTGATAGGAATAAAGAATAAGCTATCGTCAAGATTCAAAAGCAGTTCAGACGAAAATAGACGTACTGAAGTCGTTACATACGAAATTGCAGATACGTCGAAGAGCTACGAAGAAAAATAAAAATAAATAAAATTAAGGATTAAAGACGTCAGAGAAGAATAGCATAAATGGCTGTATACTGCAATATAATCTTCAACTTTGAGACTGACAAGAAGATGATCAAGATGATGTGCTAAATTCACATGATGGACCGACCTGGGAACAATTCATCTTACCTTACGACCAGGCAATGACGAGGAAGGCGACGGGTAACCATCCGACCGATCCATGACGAAGCAAGGCAACGGGAATCTAGATAGTACTTCCAGAACGAAGGAGCGGATGACGTACCAGATGTCTAACCCGTGACCGAACTGAAGACCCAACTACATCCAATGGGAACGGAACAGCTGGACCAGGGACAACCATTAGCGAGCTAAGTCATTCATAATATTTTGTTGCATAATTTTGGTTTGCCTACACATGTACCTTAGGTATGTGCCGATGGGCTAATTGTAGACCGATAAATATGGAAACGCAAGTGAGGATTACCAACGATGTGTGAGATAATTAAGTTCGTAGTTACGATTTAGTAATATAGCAATAGTTTATGCTATATCGACCAGAATACTTGTAGGAAGCTTGAGGTTTGAAGAGAAATGTGAAACAGCTGATTGAAATGACATACTGGGAGATTATAGAGATTTCATTGAAGTAATACTTAAAGTTGACGTCACGAATGGTTGTGCGCGGTGTAGAAAGAAACAAATGGACTTACGCATAGTTTGGTTCATAGAAAGGGCAATGAACTCGTCCGTAGGTTATGAGAATCTGCGATTTGTAAATGTTATTAAGAAACAGTGTGGTATTTAGACGTAGTCGTGATGTTGGGAACGCGATATATTATTATGAAGGCTACGGTGTTAATATTAAATGGATGTTGTAATAAGAATATGATTATGGTAATTGGATGGAAGATTCGAGTTATGTATAGTGATTTGAGATGGTTTTACGCGATGCAGGACCATCGTGTACCTGCAAGTTAAGTCATGCCACACTACAAGTTTATTTTATGATTTATTTGCGTAAGAGTGCCCACACCGCTGGAGCTACACAAGCCAAGGTACGAACTGGATTTACTATTATAGATGTATGCTCGTGACGTAATCGTATGTCAGTGTAGATGATTATAATGAACATTAGAATACTACGATTCTTTGAATAGCTGTAGTTAACCAGATGCATTACGACACCGATATACATGAGATTATGTTTTCTAAACCTCGCGGCATAGCACTTCATAGTAACTGCATGAGAGAAAGGTAGCTTGCATTGTAGTTGAATGTTATTGAAATATAACTAAAGAAAGGGACATTGAACCTAAAAGGACATGTGTAAGACAGTCAAAGATTATGTTGAAAATTAGTTAGATAGCTAGATCGATTGATATTCTCCGTTTTGAACGTATATTTCTTTAACGAACTTCAGCTAGGGAAAGGCTAGAGTAGGAGCCGTATTTACCAGGCACTAGGAAAGAATGCCTTAGTTCGTAAGCAGTTTTCCATGCATAACGAGATCGATGCAACAAAATCATGACTTCGGATTTTCACTCGAACTTAATATACTCAGATCTATTTTTCGTTTTCCTTTAATTTATTCATAACTACTTAAATGTATTCCAAGTTATTCAGACTTAACTTATTAGTGTATTTGAGATGCATTTCGGTTGGATATGGTATCCAAGTGAGACTGGTTTAATCAGACTAAAGAAAGTGAACTATCGGAACTTGTAATTGTGTCGATGTTGTACTTACATTCCAATTGCGAGGTGGACCTCAAATGTGTCCAGTGATCTATTGAAGTGTGTAATATTTAATTTCTACTTCACAAAGGAACTGATATGTTCCGAGCTGTCAGCGGAGAGATGGCGTGGAATGACATTAGTAGACGAATAGGTTTGAATGGCGTCTATAAAAGTAGGAAAGATCACAATATGAAGATAAAGTTGGAATTCAAGAGGACAAACTGGGGCAAATATTCATTTATAGGAAGGGGAGTTAGGGATTGGAATAACTTACAAAGGGAGATGTTCAATAAATTTCCAATTTCTTTGAAATCATTTAGGAAAAGGCTAGGGTGCAACAGATAGGGAATCTGCCACCTGGGCGACTGCCCTAAATGCAGATCAGTATGATTGATTGATCTTAATAATTTTAAAATACTGAATATTATTTTTCATTTTATTTTGCGAGCCAGCGCTGACTCATTCTCCATACGTATTTTCAGTTAATTCTAAATAATGCGTTGCATAATATGGAAATTTAATAACTTAATATTTTATTAATAAATATCTTGTTATTTTTCTATAATTTCTGGTGTCATGAATTCTTTAATTACTGTCTAGTTTGTAAGTTAATTAATGGCTAAGAAAGGTACCGTGTAATTAAGTGTTCATTAAACCATGGTAAGTTCTCTCGAAGTCAATACTCTGATAAGGTTGTCGGCGATGGTTATTATTATGTCGTGAGTATCGATAGGTGTCACCCGTGAGTTGGGATTCTCTTGAACTCACGTAAAGCGAATTCTACAGTAAGATTACATGTCTTACTTGCCACAAGAAAACCCTGAGGTATCCGCTGAGCGACTCCATTACGTCAAACTAGGCTGCCCAACGACGGGTAAAAATGGAGGTATCGGGTAAAGAATGTTAATCCGTCTAGCGGTTACAATGTTATGAGATGAACAGTAGGCAATCGTGTGATGATAAATGGGATTAAAGGTCAGGTTGTGAGTTTCACGAATCGGAAAAGTCCTCTCAGTTTTAATTACTGCATTGATGGGGAGAAAGTTCCTTTTGGGGATCATTGTAAGTTCCTAGGTGTTAATATAAGGAAATATCATCATTGGGGTAATCACATAAATGGGATTGTAAGTAAAGGGTACAGATTTCTGCACAAGGTTATGAGGGCCTTTCGGGGTTGTAGTAAGGATGTAAGGGAGAGGGCTTATAAGTCACTGGTAAGACCCCATCTAGTGTATCGTTCCATCGTGTGAGACTCTCACTGGGATTACTTTACTCAAGAACCAAAAAAAAAAAAAAAATATAAAGCAGCTCGATTTGTTCTGGGTGATCTCCGACAAAAGAGTAGCGTTATAAAAAATGTTACAAAGTTTGGGTTGGGGACGACTTGGGAGAAAGGAGACGAGCTGTTATACTTAGTGCTATGTTCCGAGGTGTCAGTGGAGAGATGGCGTGGAGTGACATTAGTTGACGGATATATTTGAGTGGTGCCTTTGAAAGTAGGATCTGGTTTTCCGTGGTTTCCCATTTTCACACCAGGCAAATGCTGGGGCTGTACCTTAATTAAGGCCACGGCCGCTTCCTTCCAACTCCTAGGCCTTTCCTATCCCATCGTCGCCATAAGACCTATCTGTGTCGGCGCGACGTAAAGCCCCTAGCAAAAAAAAAAAAAGTAGGATCGATCACAATATAAAGATTAAGTTGGAATTCAAGAGGACAAATTGGGTCAAATATTCGATTATAGGAAGGGGAGCTAGGGACTGGAATAACTTACCAAGGGAGATGTTGAATAAATTTACAATTTCTGTGCAATCATTTAAGAAAAGGCTAGGGAAACAACAGATAGGGAACCTGCCACCTGGGTGCCCTAAATGCAGATCAGTAGTGATTGATTGATTGATTGATTGATTGATTGATTGATTGTTTGATTGTAATGCGTATTCCACTACGTCAGTGACATCAGGCAGGTTCCAAAATTATAACGGATAAATCGTGTACAAATAGCTCCACATTAATAACTACTGTTCGTTTAGATCTGGTATTGATCCTGTATTTTTTTCCGAATTTAAAACTTGGATCATGATGGGACCACTAGGGAAACTGGCGTATTTACTGCAAGCAAACGTAAGGCCAGTGAACTTCTCGCCAAATATGTCTGCGGATATAGCTTAAGTGATGGAAATAAATTTTGAGGGAATGGGTGAAATCAGTTTCAAAGAATGAAATAAATCTCACCGTGGAGGTGATGGCGAATATTGTTTTAAGAAGAAATACAACTAGGTAACCATCATCTACTGGCATTAATTAGAGTGAGAAAAATGGAAGGGGCCGGACGCTTCGAAAAATGAACGTATCGTCCAGAGAAAGACAATGGTCATCAAGGGCAAGGAAATGAAAAACTTCCTAGGCTTCCTCAGGTAAAACCGCCGGGGCCGGATAAGAACAAGACTTGACCAAGGGAGGTCATATAGGGCAGATGAAATCGAGGATCCTGGTAGAAGGAAATGGAAACAGTGCCAGTACTCAGCTAAGGGCCCTGTGGGCGCCACCTCACATCCTCAAGTTACGAGCCCTTGGGGCGCCGTTTAGTCGCCTATTACGACAGGCTGGGGATACTGTGAGTGTTATTCTCACATAGATAGATATATAGATGGATTCCTTAACTGACTGAGTGACACATGTCTCTATCGTACGCTTAAACACTGAATACTTGAGTAAAATAGGTAAAAAAACCTCTGAAATTTCTCTGCTACTGTGCTATCGTTCTGTATATAAAATATCTAATATACTACACGATATAAAATGGACGTTTTGGTTCCTAAATACAATAATACAATACCTACGAAGAAATTAAAATACAATGAATTACAAGAATAACAAGGTAGATAATTATACCATTATTTACAGCTTAATGTTGATTCGGAAATTTCTCACCTTAACGATTTTACAACTGTGGGCGAAAAATATTACAAAATAGTTTTCGGGAGAAGGATATATAACCTGGGACCCACAGCTGATTACTACTGCTGCTCTTTTGTTTACTTTTAGTAACAGGGTCGACGATTATACGATGATGATGATAATAATAATAATAATAATAATAATAATAATAATAATAGAGAAGTGGAGGAGGAGAAAAAGAAGAAGTAGAACTGCTGTCGCTCTACGAACTCATCCCATGGAGATATTTTGAGCACACTCTTTTAGAGCTTTCGTGGTTTGAAATCCCTCTGGCCTATATCTCTCGAATGTGGAGCATCAAGGCCAGCCAAAGGCAACTCCGCTTGGTATTTCTTATTATCCTTACAGTCCCGAAAGGAACTTCCAAGAATTGATGTAATTTATTGCCAAAATTTTTGGTGTGGTGTCGTAGTAAAGTGAAAAGAGCCTTGGTTCTAATTTAAACTCCACAAGTCATAATATTGTGAGTACGGCATATTTTATGGGTCACTTGCAACAACATATTCTTTCTAACGAATCCATATTAATTTAGCTGAGTAACAAAACATATTTTCGACATAAAATATGATCAGTGCACTCGATGGACTTTATTCAGGATCATGAATATTTGCAATTCAAATTCCTTAAAGGTTCAGTTACATTGGCTTTACGTCGAACCGACACATATTGCGATAGGAAAGGGCTAGGAGTGGGAAGGAAGTGACCGTTTTCTTAATTAAGGTACAGCCCCAGATTTGCCTGGTGTGAACAATGAAAACCACTGAAATCTATCTTCAGGGCTACCGACAGTGGGGTTCGAACCCACTAGATCCCGAGTGTAAGTTCGCAGCTGCACGCTCCTAACCGCACGGCCAACTCGCTTGGTCCGTAAAGGTTCAAATGTTTTTTTTATGCAGATGGGGATGTCCTGAAAGCTTACGGACAGGTGTCTCACAAGTAGTAGAAGTTTTTTCAGGGCCGGGGGTTGGTGTTCATTTTTATGTAATTTTTTGATAGGAGTAGCTTAGTTGACTCACGAAGTTGAACACTATTTAATCTTTAAATTACATTTCAGATGCGAGATTTTTCTTTACGATATCTTTCCATACATTGACTTGCCAATAAGGCCGCACCATCGTTGAAAAGAAAGTCGCGCAGTTTCAGTCACGTAACAATACTTCTTGTCTCATTTTAGGAGGACTCCAGATATGTTAGAGGCCTGTTGGCCACATCGTGGCCCTAACCTAGGGGATTATACCTCCTAGAATCCTTTGCTTGCCCCCAGACCAATGTTCTTGTCCAGGCCGTTTGCTAAGTTATCCAGACCTGGCTTCTCTCCTCTTCATTCTCCGACATAGGCGACGCTTGGTTTTTAACAGGGAGTGTAGAATACGGGGTGTTGCCTTGGAGCGCCCAGAGTGAAGTTCAGTGACAGTGAAGTACATAGGGGGCGTGGTAAAAATGAAATGGCGTATGGCTTTTAGTGCCGGGAAATCCCAGTACGGGTTCGGCTCGCCAGGTGAAGGTCTTTTGATTTTGACACCCGTAGGCGACCTGCGCGTCGTGATGAGGATGAAATTATAATGAACACAACACATACACCCAGCCTCCGTGCCAGGGAAATTAACCAATGATGGTTAAAATTCCCGACCCTGCCGGGAATCGAACCCGGGACTCCTGTGACTAGAGGCCAGCACGCTAACCATTTAGCCATGGAGCCGGACGGGGGCGTGGTGAAAGGAAGGCACAAGAAGGCGAGTTATTTTTAACTACATATCTTTATTTCTTTTGCTAGTGGCTTTACGTCGCACAGACACAGATAGATCTTATGACGGCGATGGGATAGGAAAGGCCTAGGAATGGCTAGGAAGCGGCCATGGCCTTAATTAAGGCACAGCCCCAGCATTTGCCTGGTGTGAAAATGGGAAACCACGGAAAACCATCTTCAGGGTTGCCGACAGTGGGATTCGAACCCAGTATCTCTCGGATGTAAGCTCATAGCTGCGCGCCCCTAACCGCACGGCCAACTCGCCCGGTAAACTACATATCATCCTTGTTCTTGACAGTCATATACATCATTGCTCATTGAAATGAATGTATCGAAGAAGGAGATGTGCGAAGGTGAGAGGGCTGGCAGCCGTGGCCTAAACTAAGAACTGTCCCAGTGTTCGCCTTAGTGCAGGAGAAGGGAAAACCACGGAAAACCTTTCTCAAGATAGCCGACGGTGGGGACTATTCCCTACCCGTATCCCGAATGTAGACGCGTAGAGACACGATGGTCGGAGTGCAGAGCTTTAGCTGGGTAGCTCAGGCGTTAGAGTGCTGGCTTTCTGAGCTCAAGTTGGCGGGTTCGATTCCGGCTCAACCCGGTTGTATTTGAAGTTGCCTCGTGTCGGTAGGTTTATTGGAACGTTAAAGAACTCATACGGGGCAAAATTCCGTCACCTCTGAGAAAACTATCAAAGTAGTTAGTGCGACTAAAAACCAATAACATTATTACAAATTATAAATAACGAAGAACGATGGAATGCAGGAAATTACTTTTCTTTTTCGTGGCCTTTGACTAATTTCTTAGAGTCAGTACTTTTTGTGGATTTGGCCCAGTTGAACATCCGGACGACTTCCCATTTCCCAAGCCTGAGGAATGGTTAAAACCCCGGCAATCGAACCTGGGGTTCTCTAAACTGAAGGTCACTACGCTGAACATTCATCTTAGGAGCCGGACAATCTTTCTTTAGTCTATCGCAGGCATTTCTGGGGTCGCTAGATCAACCCAAGCTTATTTTCGTTTTGGCCAGGAGTTGCACTTCCTGAAGCCACGTGATTTTTCAGATGAAAATATCAACTCGGGATCAGCTGAGATTCGAATTTGAGTCATCCGGTAGGAAAGCAAGTAGCTAATATGTAAGCTACTGTGATAATCACGCTCTAATACGAAATTCAAAAATACACATTTACAATTTGTTGAAACCGTACAAGAAGTTCAAATCAGATTTTCTTACTCTCTTTCCTGAAATAATTGATAACATGGAGTTAATACTGGCTTGCTACAAATGTTCTAGTTCCCATTAAAAAAAAATCTGTAGAGTAATTTTCCACCAATTCTCTCTTTAACTACAGGTGAATGCTTTCAATATTACCTAATACACAACACGCGGATTTTGATTTGCTCCTGACTCCAACTGATAACAGATACAGTCAACACACAGTCATACATATTATTATCAGACTGACAATACTCGCACTGAGCTCATGAGAGGATCGATTATGCTGACCTAAGCTTCTAAAATCGATCAACAGCAAGAAATGCATCATATGAGCCTCATGAAAACCGTGTTAACAAAATACTTCCCTGTTGACAGAGCAAAATACGTTAACATTTGCATTTACAGCCGCAGAATACGTGTTAGAAACACTGACCGACAATAACATAGCATACATGTCAACCAGCAAATTGGATTCATTTATAAGTTGTAAAACCATTGCACCCATCACTCCCATTCTTCATGAATCCACATGACGTTATTTAACTCGCTGGCAAATGAATGCGGATTTTTGGTCTGACATATAGCTTTGACGACAGGGTTAGTGCACTGTAAAGTGCCACATGTCTCTTTTACTGTGTGCTGATAGGTTACTACACAAAATAACTGAATCGAGTATTGTATTGTTGTGATATACTCCTTTATTCCAGCTTTTGCTATTATTTTTCACATGGAGCTGTGACCGTATGGATTGAGATATACGAGAAGTACATTCAGAGCACATTAAGTGCGTCTGAATATTTTTCTCATAGGATTATTCTTGTTAAATAGTACGCCCTGACCTAGTAAAGAAAGCAATGGCAAACCACCTCGTTGCTCATATTGTCTGGTACCCTTCATTATGACGTCATCATTGCTTTCTCCATAACTGCATAACATTTCGTGGTGCTAATTGAGGACCCGATCAGCCTCCGAGCTGGTGTAACAGACATCAGTAAGATTCGACTAAAAGGGGCTCTTAACTTGTGAGGGTGAGTCGGCGACTATGGGGTCCTTAGCCGAGCCCTGCCATTGCATCCACTTACTTGTGCCAGGCTTCTCACTTTCAACTATTCTATCCGACCTCCCTTGATCAACTCTTGTTCTTTTGTGACCCCGGCAGTATTAGAGCACTCGGGGCCTAGGAAGTTTTTAATTTTAATTTTAATTTTCACGCCGTTCGTGCCCCTTGCCTTTCTTTGGCCGACACCGTTATTTTTCGAAGTGTCGGATCCCTTCAATTTTGTGTGTGCTCTGATTAGTGTTAACAGAGGACGCTTACACAGCTGCATTTTCCCTTAAAACAATAGTCACCACCACCATAATATACATCATACTGATTAATACTCTTTGCAGAAGTCATAGCTCTACAAATTCGTGCAAATTTTAATTATTTGACTATTCATTAAATGATTTATTCCCTTACGCATCGACAGAAATTTAAACCTCGCCTGTGGAGATGAGAAACGAAGGTGGTACCATCTGTTTTCACTCCTGCTTTGTCTGGCTCCATGGCTAAATGGTTAGTATGCTGGCCTTTGGTTCAAGGGATCCAGGGCTCCATTCCCGGTAGGGTCGGAGATTTTAACTTTCAACTTCTTCTGGCTCCGGGGCTGGGTGTTTGTACCACCTTCATTAGAATTCATCCAAGGTAGGGGCCTCATCCTCACAGAGGAGCAGGTCGCCTGTACGGAATTCACTCAAAAACATGCAACAGCCTCTGTTATATTCATCTTCCTTGAGTTATCAAATGTCATGTTTCCCCTTCTTCGACGAATTAGATGATGAATTTCATTGTAGTGAAATTAGTTTGACATCTCTCAGTGCTGAAGAGCAGATTTTTCGGCTTGAGATCGCTAGAGAGAAAACCGGTGCGCTAATTCATTCGGAATATATTATTTCTCCTGTCACCCAAAATTCATTATTATCTTCATCAGCATCTTGATCTTTAATATGCGACTTCAACTGGTAATAAAGAGGAAGCTCGAAGAGCATTCTTAATGTACTGTATTGTACTTACGTACGATATGACACCTTCTATCGTTACAAACTTGGAACTTTTGATATTTCATTATTTTGAAAGTAATGTAACCAGTTATGATCTATTGCATGGCATTTTCATAATCAGATCATCCTGATAATTCGAATGCTAATTCATTGTTTCATTTGTAGTATCATTTAAAATAACTGTAATATGAGTAGTTATCTGCGTCTAAACGTTGCCTATATCAGCATATATGATCTAACAATGATTGCTATTGGGTACAGAAATTGTTCGGCCTTGAATAAATTCGATTGTGAATGAATGATTCCTATTGAAACAAAGAAAAACGGATATTAGCAACGGATAGAATTTGTTAAGGTCAAACTGATTGCAATCGTTCGAAACAACTTATTTATTTATGCAATGTGTAATATTACTAATCATCATGTCTGTAACTTAACCCTTTAAAATATATTTTATTTCACGAAGGTGAAAAATACTCTTTTATTAAACTTCTCCTGAAGGGAAAAAAAATCAGAACAATCCTCAAAGAAAGTATTTTCTTACGTTTTATTTAAGTTCAGTGGGTTGTCTCAAAATTCACAAGTCACAAAACTCACGAGGTAAAATTCGTAGAAAATAATATCAACATTTTCGACTACAAACTCGTAGATAAATCACATTTTAATAAATCTCAAAATGCACAATCTGGAGAGCAGATACCTGTGATGATCGCAGGAGCGATCAGTTCCGCGCTGACTCACTTTGCCCTAAAATTCGTGTTTGTCCACTCACATTTAGAATTGGATTTTTCATGTACTGTTAATACGAATTAGAGGCTGCCTGGCCGAGGCGGTTCGCCTGGAAGGACGTGGGTTCGAATCCCCGTCAGGAAGTCGTAACATTTAAGAAACGAGATTTCCACTTCCGGAGGTGCATATGGCCCTGAGGTTCACTCAGCCTACACCAAAAATGAGTACCAGGTTAATTCCTGGGGGCAAAGGCGTCCGGGCGCAGAGCTAACCACTGTACCCCATCACGTGCCGCTGTTAACAAGGGTGGAAGCCTTTACCTTCTACTCCTCCAAGGGCCTTCATGCCCTGTATGGAGGTGTCTTTGTCTTTTTTTATTAATACGGATTATCACCCTACCACACATGAAATTATCCAAATAAAGCACTGATCTTTACTCATTTATTTTACTTGTTGCCTCGAGCAGTGTACAACGTGGAATTTATTATTTCGCAAAAGGTAAACTAAATTTAGCGTACAACGGTTGCAGGTTTTATAAGCAGCCAGGGAACGAGGTATGCTATACAGACCCCAAAATAAAGCCCACGGAGTCCAAAACGAACCAACACATCGAAAAGATATTTAGACGAAGGCACTCTACTCTTCTTCGAAGCAACAACGATGGAGAAAGAGTATTAGATTTTTCAAGCGCAAAAGGAAGAGAATGTCTCAAAATGCATCGGACGTTTCTAACTTCTAAAAGTTCCAGCAGGCAATTTTAACTCCTATATACGATACGCGGTTACCTTGGAACCATCAATGAGGAAAAACGGAATGGCGTATGGCTTTTAGTGGCGGGATATCCCAGGGCGGGTTCGGCTCGCCAGGTGCAGGTCTTTCTATTTGACGCTCTTAGGCGTCGTGATGAGGATGAAATGATTATGAAGACAACACATACACCCAGCTTCCGTACCATTGGAATTAACCAATTAAGGTTAAAATCCCCGTCCCGGCCAGGAATCGAACCTGGGACCCTCTGAACCCAAGGCCAGTACGCTGACCGTTCAACCAACGAGTCGGACATCAATGAGGAAACAAATATAAATACAAATACATATAAATACAAGTAAATACAAATATGAATTTGCCCTTCTTCCTAATAAGGCAACAGAAATGTACACTAGTTTACAATATATTATAAATTTGAGATTTCATAATGGAACCTACATGAAATAAACGTAGACTTTGAGGCAGCTGCTATCAAACCAATAAAATAACTATTTCCTTGTCAAAATTCAAGGGTGCTACTTCCAGTTATGTCAAAGTCTCTGGTGAAAAGTTCAGTAAGGCGGGCCTCACTGAAACCTTCAAAACGAATCAGGTAATCCAACAAACAATGACAGTGTGTGATAGCACAATGCAGCCTAATGACGTAGACGACGGGTAGATTTATTGTACATTCACAGTAACGCGCCAAAAGACCGGGTGTTGATGGTGTTTCTGACCCTTTTGTAGAGCAATGGTTACAGAATGTCCCTGGAAATGTGGAACTTGCACAACATATGACACAGAATAAATAATTCTGTGGAAGGGTTGAATCACAATTCAACTATGTTCTGAACTTAACCGTAAGCTAACATCTTTAGTCGCACCAGCTCTTGATGCAATAGCCGTTACTCGTTTCTTACAGATTCCAGGGGACGAGGCTGCACGTATGTTGTGGGTTACGTGCTAGCGTTAGCCCGATTCACTTGTATTTCACACATCATAATGGATGTGGCAAGAGTCTTATGTCCAATTGGCCTTCCTACTGCCAATTATCTTCCTTTACCGGCTCAGGGACTGGCACTAGGACCTTCAGTGGAATGAATTCAAAACGATTTTGTACTGTAGCCATGAGAATATATGATGTGCAAAAATATGTGAGATTAAACAGTTCAGGCCACATCGTTAATTGTTTTCATGAAATGACCAAGAAATAGAAACAAAGTTATATTTCTCCAGATATTCATGTTGGTAAAACCATGCGGTGCATTAAGTTAAGCGTATTTCTAATTCTCTATGTCTCCTAGAAGGATATGTAAATGATTTAACTGAATTTAAGTCAATTTTTGAGCTCTTTTATACAGAAAGAATGACCTCTCTGAATAATTATTCCACTGAAATGAAATGTCGTATGGCTTTTAGCGCCGGTATATCCCAGGACGGGTTCGGCTCGCCAGGTGCAGGTCTTTTGATTTGACTCCCGTAGGCGACCTGCGCCTCTTGATGATGAAGACAACACATACACCCAGACCCCGAACCATTGGAATTAGGTAATTAAGGTAAAAATCCCCGACCCGGCCGGGAATCGAACCTGGGATGCTCTGAACCGAAGGCCAGTACGCTGACCGTTCAGCCAACGAGTCGGACAATTATTCCACTATTTGTGTAGTATAGCAAGGATTAAGCGTTTCCACCTTGGGAGTCGGAGATTTGATGATTGGAAACTTTGTTCTTTCGAAGAGGGTTTCTATCTATATTTTGCTTAAAATAAATACTTGTAAAATATCTTACGGTGGAATGAATAAACGCGGGAGAAGCCGCGGTACATGCAAGTACATAGATATTAGGTTGAGTAACACACCTATACTTACAATATTTCAGTGCTTGGTTTAAGAACTGAGCGGTATTGTCTCGATATTTGACCCTTAAAACATCATTACAACAGCCTCAGATCACCGAAGCGTGCATATGAAATAAAAGAAGGGAAGCACGCGCAGGATAGTAGAAGAATAAGCGTTATTACGGCGAAGTTTCAGAATAGAGGGAAGGGACGTACTGTAGTGGAAGACCTTCTTGGTTTAACCTGGAACTGGGAGACTTCGGTCACGTCGAATTCAAGAAACACTTCACAAACCTGCTCATGCAGTCTCTCAGAATTCGAGTACAATCAGTACTATAACATTACATTTGTATGAATGTTACATGTTTTCGATATAGCTAAAACACATTTCTCATGTTTATTATCATCATCATCATCATCTGTTTACCCTCCAGGTTCGGTTTTTCCCTCGGACTTAGCGAGGGATCCCACCTCTACCGCCTCAAGGGCAGTGTCCTGGAGCTTCAGACTCTTGGTCGGGGATACAACTGGGGAGTATGACCAGTACCTCGCCCAGGCGGCCTCACCTGCTGTGCTGAACAGGGGCCTTGTGGAGGGATGGGAAGATTGGAAGGGATAGGCAAGGAAGAGGGAAGGAAGCAGCCGTGGCCTTAAGTTAGGTACCATCCCGGCATTCGCCTGGAGGAGAAGTGGGAAACCACGGAAAACCACTTCCAGGATGGCTGAGGTGGGAATCGAACCCACCTCTACTCAGTTGACCTCCCGAGGCTGAGCTCATGTTTATTAATCATGAATTATTTTGGGACGAAGCGACATGGCAGTATGAAGTGAGACACTAATGGGGATGGAGTAAACTGGATCATTGAAACTGTGGCTTACCGGTCATGAGAATGATCACCTCAAAGCCAGATGCTCCGGACAATGCATTTTCGATTAACACTGGAGCGAATAATGGGGAATTATCGACACAACCTGTTGGAATCATAACACTACGATCGATCCCATTACCATCACTCACCAACTGTTTCACATTATTATAACACCTTCTAATAATGCATATAAACATGATATGGGCCGAAAAGGATTACAAATTTCGGATTGGGACCGTAATTTTCTGCTCACTTAGACTTACATGACTTATATGACGTTAAATGGATATAAGAAATCAGCTCAACATTTCTCCCATTTTGGTAGGGTATGGGTTTCATCCACGGTATATTCTGCCTGTCGTACAAGGCAACTGAAAGGGGTGATCATCCAGGTGTTTTCAACTGGCGAGCTTTGGCTGGTGGCTGCGACCCTCAAATAATCTAAGCATTTTGCTTGTCCAGATCTATGTAAAAAAAAAGTCAACAAATGGTCTAAAAAAGTAAAATTAGCGCATGTGCAAAGTGATTTTCCAGCCGAAGATGGAAAATAACTAACGTACAAAACAAAGGAAAGTTAAAAGAGTATGGCCGGGCTGAGTGGGTCAGATGGTTGAGGTGCTGGCCTTCTGATCCCAACGTGGCAGTTTCGATCCTGGCTCAATTCGGTGGTATTTGAAGGTGCTCAAATACGTCAGCCTCATGTCGGTAGATTTACTGGTACGTAAAGTAACTCCAGCGGGACAAAATTCCGGCACCTCGGTGTCTCGGAAAACCGTAAAAGTAGTTAGTTGGACGTAAAGTAAATACATTTATTATTATATTGAAAGAGCGGATCAGGTAGGCTATATGTTCCATTCGCACACACATAATTGTGCGTATACGCTGTCCATTGACAAGCTAAGGAAGGAGTTTTTGGTCAGAAGTTCACACGAACCGTTGCCTAACATGATGATATGTCATTCTATATGTTTAACATGATCAAGACGGACTGAGTAACTCAGACGGTAGAGCGCCGGCCTTCGGAAGCCAACTTGGCAGATTCAAACCTGGATCAGTCTGAAGGTATTTGAAGGTGCTCAAATACGTCAGCCTCGTGTAGGTAGATTTACCGGTACGTAAAAGAACTCCTGAGGGACAAAATTTCGGGATATCGGCGTCTCCGAAAGCGATAAAAATATAGTTAGTGGAACATAAAACAAATAACTTCTTTCCTGGCCGTGTATGTACCCATAAAACGGGCACTCCCGAGCTCACTCAGGGTTGGCTTGTCTGACTCGGAGGGAGTTTGCCACGTTCTTGCACCAGATCTAATGACACTTCACTTTTCCTTAAAGCATCTTCAGCAGTTTGTTTCCATGTTGCCATGTTGTTGGCAAGAGCTTTTCGTACTAAATGGTGTTCATTTCTTCTTCTGACGTGACGTATCAGCTGAGCTGTTTCTCCTCTATCTTGTCGCTGCAATGCCGTTCTTTTGCCTCCGACAGGACATACATTTCTTCATGCAGTTGTAAGGAAAACTTGCAAAGGAGCTTTACGATGCACAGTGGTTAAAGGACCATGCTTTTCTAACCGAGTTAATTAAAGCAAACAAACCCCATTGCGCTACAGCCTTGACGAAGCTTGGCCTACCAAACGACCACTGCTCATCCCGGACGTCTGAAGATTATGAGGTGACGCATGGTCAATGCGACGAATCATCTCAGCCGATCCGGTTTGAGCACGTCCTTGGTACCACCTATATGTGAAAAAGTGTTTTTTCCATAATGAAGCTGACGATTCCCGGCTTCAAGGGGGCTTCGCAGACAAAGCGCTCCCTTGATAAACTGCAACTCAATACACAAGATATCATCATCATCATCATCATCTGTTTACCCTCCAGGTTCGGTTTTTCCCTCGGACCTAGCGAGGGATCCCACCTCTACCGCCTCAAGGGCAGTGTCCTGGAGCTTCAGACTCTTGGTCGGGGGATACAACTGGGGAGTATGACCAGTACCTCGCCCAGGCGGCCTCACCTGCTATGCTGAACAGGGGCCTTGTGGAGGGATGGGAAGATTGGAAGGGATAGGCAAGGAAGAGGGAAGGAAGCGGCCGTGGCCTTATGTTAGGTACCATCCCGGCATTCGCCTGGAGGAGAAGTGGGAAACCACGGAAAACCACTTCCAGGATGGTTGAGGTGGGAATCGAACCCACCTCTACTCAGTTGACCTCCGGAGGCTGAGTGGACCCCGTTCCAGCCCTCATACCACTTTTCAAATTTCGTGGCAGAGCCGGGAATCGAACCCGGGCCTCCGGGGGTGGCAGCTAATCACGCTAACCACTACACCACAGAGGCGGACACACAAGATATCGACAAGTTATTTTTGAAAGATATGAACATCAGTCCCAACCCTAAACAAATAATAATTGCTCACTATTACTTGTGATGTGTCCGACTCGTTGGCTGAACGGTCAGCATACTGGCCTTCGGTTCAGAGGGTCCCGGGTTCGATTCCCGGCCGGGTGGGGGATTTTAACCTTAATTGGTTAATTACAATGGCACGGGGGCTAGGTGTATGTGTTGTCTTCATCATCATTTCATCCTCATCATGACGCGCAGGTCGACTACGTGCGTCAAATAGAAAGACCTGCACCTGGCGAGCCGAACCCGTCCTGGGATATCCCGGCACTAAAAGCCATACGACATTTCATTTTTTTTTACTTGTGATGTACTATTTATTGTCTTTATTGTTTTGATAGGTGAATATTAAGTTACTGTAATAGCTGAATGTTTCGGACTTACTTTTATTACATTTCAAAGTGCAGTAGTCAGTGCAAGCAATTTTTACAAATTAAAATCGCATACTTCTCACATAACCGGAAAATCAGATCACATAAATTGACATTGTAAAGGGTTGGTAGGTCTGCTTCTGTGGTCTAGTGTTTAGTATGATTAGCTGCCTTTCCCGGAGGCCCAGGTTCGATTGCCGGCTCTGCCACGAAATATGAAAAGTGTACGGCCGTGGCTATGATCGCGATATTAAGCCCGCTGTCACACAGGGCATCGAACGATCAAGAGCGACCAACTGGCATCGAGTACTAACGACTAAATTAATTTACCTTGTCACACTGCTCATCGATCGAGAGGGATCGACTGCACGGAAACAGCTGATATTCCCGCCCAGTACCGTACAGGCTACAGACGTATTCATATTCACGAGAGAAAAAGAATGTGTTGTGAAAGCGATAATTCGGGTGGAAATATGATTCTAACCTATGAATATATTAGGAGAAAGGAAAGAACCAGACGATCGCAGTAGACAAGGTAAAGAGCCATGGAGAATTCCACCAACGTGTGCCTTCGTTGTGGAATGACGAAGAAAAATTCAGGAACTAGTACCGAATGCTCATCAATAATTACGGTATAAGGAATTAGAGGAAAAAATGTAGTCACTAATAAATATCAGGCAAACAAATTACAGGAAAAGTATAAGTTCTGAGGAAAGGCTGACACTATCGTTAAATTCAATATTCACAACGATTTTTTTAGGTTTACAGTCAGAAGTGATGTTCACCTCCGAAACAACTACTGTATGTCCGTGGCAAAATATATCAAATAAAAGATTAGTGGCAGGTACATTTCTTTGCATTCTGTAGGATTCTAATAAAGTATTGATAAAAAAGGACTGAAAACTGTTATGTAGCCTACATCAATTTGAATTCATAATTTGAAGGTGCTACAATGACCAGTGGAAATATATTTATTTAGGCCTACAGGTTTCTGGACATTGGTGACTCATACAGATTTAGGATTGCTCACAATACATCAGTGGATTTGTTCCTATTATATGTGATGCCATTCATAGAGCACCTACAGCCAGAATTCTTGACAGGGTGAAAGTTCCAACAAATGCATCACAACAGTGGCTCATTGTACTTCAAATATAAGACTAATACCATTTATGCTTATTTGTTTTAATGATGCTGTATCTTGGAGCATAATTACTGTTTTTAAAATGATATTTTGAGGTGTTTATTAGATGGAGGTTAACAGCTTTTTTTTTCCATACCACTTGGTGAGATCCCACCTACCAAAACAATAGACATATCAAGAAATGCTTCCAGTCAAAATTTACATTACCTAATGTAGAAATAATGTGTCAAGTTTCATTACAATCCTGTAAATAATTTTGAAAGAAAGAAAAATGCACATATGCTCTGAATATTGTGAAAATGATAAAAGTATTGGAGTTCCTTACACTGTTTCTCTCCCTCATGATCCTCTTCAAATCTCTTGTTGCCTCTCCTCTTCTTTGTTATTGTGCCATGTTCAGAATAGTATCATATTGCTTTCATGACAAAGATGTTGCTGAATTTCTGTAAGGCCTACTGTGTTTTGTGCAAAGAATCCAGGTCCATATCCAAACTTTGCAAGAATGACAATCCTGTCTTAATTTATATCATTGAAGACTACAGCAGCTTCAAAAGCAGCTAATTTTACCAAATGGCTGTGAAGAAAGGTTGTCTATGGACATCTCTTCCAAAGTAAATTCTCTTTGGGGTTCTGTGTATTCACATATGTGTACATTTCTTGAGGAGTTCAGGTGAGGCTAGTGCTCTACACTAGCTTAATAACTATAGGAAAAGCTTCTGGAATATTGTTCTAATTAGTTGGCAGTGTAATAGACTGATACTTGTCACAACTACATGTAAATTACACACAAGGTCTTGTTCATTACCCTCATCACTAAGCATAAAGTACTGTCCCCCCAAACTTCGCACTGGCAAGCTGCTCTAATTGCTCACTTGACAATAATAAACCAATTAATATAAATCCTGCACTTCCATCCAAGTTACTGGTAAACTCCTTGGTACAGAGTAACAACTTTTTCTGCAAAGGTCTGGTAGGACTCTCTTTCTTACCTCAATGTTGATTTTGCCTTTCTGTGTATTGTTCATATGTAACTTCTTTACTGATATGAACACTACCAAGCCTATCTATCCATCCTGAAATACTTTCCTTATGAATCAGTTCAAGGAAAATGAAAACTTGGCCTTCAATTTAACCCAAAATGAGAACCAAACACTGCAAAAAATAATAGGTGCTAATAACAAGCACCTTGCCTTCTATTTTTAGAAGTGAAGAGTGTGCCTTTCTAACAACTAAATACTATTGCCATCTACAGTAAAATGTTATTTAGGCCTGTTGCTCAGGTGGTAAATGATTTAATTTTGCTATATCTTACATTGCCTGTCAAAACTGTTTGTAAATACCAATTATATAAATTAATGTTTGACAGAGTAGGGTGTATGGGTCTTTTAAGATCTTGGATTGACTTACAGGGTAATTAATCTACTCAACCTTTTATTACAAGCATGTAACTGTCATATGGATATATTTTTTATAAATATGTACATGTTCTGCCATCATATCCCCTTAATATCACATCCCACAAAATACAGTTGTTTTATGTTGTAGATTAAAATCTACAAAACTTTGGTAGAAACAACTGTCAAAATAGTTACAAATGAATTTTTCATCTTTGGTTTTCATTGTTTATATGGATCTACAGCACAAGAAATAAAATAATCGGTCTACCTTGATGCCCCCTGTAGGCCTATATGTTATTAATAAATTATAAGTGCGGTAACAGACATGAAAGTAGCGATTGCTGGTGCCGACAGGTACCAATGGCAGGAGAGTACTTGGAATGAGGAGATAAAGGCTACCTAAGTTACAAAGGTATAAGGTGGCAGGGAGGGATTCCGTCAGGTATAACTCTAGTAAGAATTTTGTCCTATGCAGACGACTTGGTCTATTGAAACTGTGCAATCTAATATCTTGCAACTTCAAAAAGGATGCAATGAATATGACATGAAAATTAGTCGTTTCAATTCTAAAGTGATGGCAGTAGGGAAGAGTAGTAGAACTGAATGTCAGGTTGAGAATACAAAATTGGAACAGGTAGATAATTTCAAATAGGTATTTAGGATGTGTATTCTTTCAGGATGGCAGTATAGTAAGCAACATTGAATATAGATGCAGTAAACCCAATGCAATGAGCTTGCAGTTGTGTTCAACAGTATTCTGTAAGAAGACAGTCAGCTCCTGGACAAAACTACTCATGTCTTTACACTGGTCTGGTTTCAGACCACCTGTGCTGTACATACCTAATGCAATGAGTTTGCAGTTGTGATCAACAGTATAGGTACCAAAAGAAGGAAGTCAGCTCTTGGACAGAACTATCAATACGCCGGTCTGGTTTCAGACCACCTGTGCTGTACAACTGCTTACTACATACACACAGAAGGGACCTACTACATGTATTTCAAAATACTCCTTTCCTTGTAAACCATACATGTTCTACCACATAAAATACACAAATTAAGATGTTGTAATAATGCTAATAATTTTAAAAAATTGGAGTTAAGGTTCTTTCCCATCAGGTGCTAATACACATAACTCACTGAGGATTCAAATAAATATTGATAGATAAGTATAACAAAAACTGATTTAATTAAAAAAGTAGAACATTTCTCAAGAACATAAATTTTATTCGATTTTTTCTTGATCTAACACTGTATACAACAGTTCCTGAATTTTAACTTTGAAAACCCTTCGACCTAGTACACTCATTCTTTCCATGTCATCACAAAGACACTAAAAATAACACTGATTACATTTTCTTTTCAGTTTTCAGTATCTTTTCTAAATATTCACTTAACACATCACTGTCACTGTCACTTTCACATTTCTGTTTCTTTTATTTTTAACTGCTGGCAGAGCTGTTTGTGGAAGCAGAAGCCACTGGACTGGAAGTTGAAGACCCTTCAGTAATTTCTGATCTGTAGGAGTAAGACCCCTCCAACACAAATTATTTCTGCTTCCTCCTCCTCTATTTCAGCTTGGTGAAAAGGCTCTCACACATCAGGTGCCACTTCCATAGATGTGTTTGTTACAGAACTGAAAAAAATGAACAACATATTAATGCAATTCTTCTAAATTGGAGCTATATTTTAGTCTGGACACAAGCCTTCTGCTTAAGAAATTGTTACTTTCAATAATTATTTTAGTAAGATGATTGTTAGGTTGGATTATATTATATTACTTTCAGTTATATCTGATAAATTAATGAACAGATGGGTGGAACTTATGGCCTACAGACTGAATCTTCCCCTCACTCTTTCACAACTAGAACACTGGTCTGTAGTGTAGGCCTACTTTTAAAAATAAATATTACAGAATTGTACCTTTTTCCAGCAATGAAGAGTTCCAGAAAGTTGAGAGCATTGAAGTAGACCCATTTTATGTTTTCTGTACAGCAGAACCTGGGAGGAGAGGGAGGATGTTATCTCTCCAAGTTCGATATCCAGCCTTCAGAATTTGCCTTGTTTTGGCACAACTTTTTCCTGAAACAATGAATCAGAATATTGTGACAAAGAAAATATACATGTAGTAGGCCTACTTATGGCATAGGCCTACACTTATTTGTCATTAAAGCGAACAATGGTAGGCCTATTCATTTCATTAGGTACGAGATGGAGGTTAGGAAAGCACTGCTTATGTTTTCCAAACATTTCTTCAATTAAGTTACAAGAATGATAATTACTAGTTCTCCTAGTGTAACTTTTTTTACCAATCTATTCCGTATAATATATTTTATCAATAAATAATCTAAGATAACACTATTCATAAGATAATCGTAAAAATATAATAATTACTTACCAGTTTTTGTCCCAGTTCTCGACGCTATAGAATGCCATACAAAATTCACGGTCTTCCTATTACTATATCCAGGGAGTCTAGGATTATACACCACTTTGTTTTCATACACTAAGCAAATTAATGTTTCGATTTCATCAACAGATGACTATGTTGCGTCCGCCATCATCGAACGACTGCGACTGAAAAACGGACACGTTTGTTTTCACAAACCAGTCGATCTTCATCGCTCGTAGTTGATCGCTGACGATCGATGCTGTGTGACTGGTGCCACTGCCCTCTGTAGGTTTGTTTTCTTAGTCGGTTGATCGCAGTCGTTCGATCGAGCCTGTGTGACAGCCCCCTAACAGTCACGTAAGACTATGAGCTTGCTTGCTTCTGAAGGAGTTTCCACAGAGTTGATTGAAGCATTCAACCAGTGTAGAAACTGACGACTCAAACATGAACATGAAATAGTAATAAGGAAAGCAAAAGATTGTTTGAGTCAATGAAGAAAATAGGGAATCTGCCACCTGGGCGACTGCCCTGAATGCACATCAGTGATGACTGATTGATCGATCGATTGATTGATTGATTGATTGATTGATTAATTGGAAAGAAGACTCATATTTTATGGATATTTGTCTTGAATAGACGAGAAGAGGCTGACAAAACCGATTTTAAAAACACTTGCCAGTAGACCTAAGGCTTCCTACAAATGGTTCAAGGAAGTAAGAAAGGATCTTGAAGAGTCTGGATTAAATCGGGAAGATATCCTAAACCGAACAATGTATAGATCTGTGATCAACAGCATCAGAGACGTTCATGATGAACAGAAACTTGATAGGGATGGACAGAGGAAAGGAGACAGACTGGGATAGAAAAAATGCAAAGATTTTGGGCTGCAAAGAAGGCTTCCAGTAAAGTGTGGCAGTTCCTTAACGTGGGCCCAGAAATTGCCGTAAACGAATATGATGATGATGATGATAATAATAACAATAATAATATTAACAATAATTCAATAATTTAATTTTCCTAGAAACCTTAATTCTTATTGAGAGGGGTCACTGTACCAAATAATTTCCCCAAGTTAATGGCCAAGTACCTTGGGAGTACTTAAATAGCAAAGCAAAGTCATCTCCATACAGGCAATGAAGGCCCTGGGAAGGGTGGAAAGTGAAGGCTTCCACTATCCGTAACCTCAGTACTTGTGGCAGAGTGTTTTAGGAAGTACTGCGGCTATCACTCACTGATTTAAATCAATAAAATTGAATTAAATGAAGAAATATTAACATATTCATGAAATAAAATAATCGCCGGACTATGAACTCACACTTAGTTCTTACCTGATTACTTACACATACAATATTTGATGGGCGCCAGCTACAACTCAATGCAGCAATAATAGAATGAGGTAATAAGCTTACTTAGACAGCATAACGTTTAGGTTCTAAGAAAAGGAGATTGTCGTTTTGTTTCCCCATTAAATTTGAGGTTATCTAATTATACCAGTGAAATAAAACTATAATTTATTTGATATTGAAAAATAATTCTTTACATTTTGTCTTAAAATAGTAATATTTGCTACGATAAAACAGATGAGAATATAAAATTATGAAATTACAAGTGAAATAAACTAGGCATTAAATTTGAATTCGTCTTGACCAGACATTTAAAAGTTGTACAAGAAATGTTATCCTTCACTGGTTCACATAACAGTACCTTGAACACTTTGAGTGTAGTTACGACGTATTCCTTTGAGTTGGTGTCATCTGTAGCTATCTCAAGCCTGACTTGGTGATGCGGCCTTTTTGTTTCACTGACGAGATATAGCATGGCTTGAAATTAGATTCACACTTCACAATCAACTTTACAAGTAATTCACTGATAACTGTTAGTCTGCATTCAATATTCGGCTTTCATAGCACTGACACAAAAACTAGACCGAACAGATACGAAACACACTCCGAAAATTTAATCCATATGGTGACTGGCGACTAAGTATCCATGTGACTGCTGCTTCACCATCTCACCGACTAACCAACTGTGGCCTTACTCTCCATACGACTGTCCATCGACCAAGGCTCCATCCAAATGACTCCTCACTACCATCTCACTACAACACTCCTTGGCAAGTCTCTCCATCCAAATGACTGACGCTATAATATATGGCAAGCTTATTTAGGCATTAGTTGACACCCATACGTAATCTCCCAAAATAACAATGATGTCACGACCACCCAACTCAAAGTGTTACAGGTTGTGAAAAGGCCAATGGCGACTAGGTGATTCCCTGAATATGAGCTCATCGCTAAATGCACACAGTGACAGAGCGATGACTCGACAGTTACGCTAGCAGTATTGCAACATGTGTAGCAATGTCACTAGTTATTTCACACAATACACACAATACATCCACATCTGATATTATGCAGCAAGTCTCACTTTTCATGTCTTTAATCTACACACACACACACACACACACACACACACACACACATATATATATATATATATATATATATATATATATTATCTAATAAAATAACTACAATCACAGGAGCTTATTTTACTTCTGCCACTATAATTATTGCTGTTCCTACAGGAATTAAAATTTTTAGTTGACTTGCCACACTACATGGGACTCAATTGACGTATAGTACAGCCTTACTTTCAATTACTATATAGCGAAATCGGATTACAGAATTGAATTTAATAATAATAATAATAATACAGATATAATCTTGTGATGGGATTTGAACCGTTACAGTACTTGGCTGCTCTAAACACAGAAAAAGACCATAAATAGAACAGCTACTACAGTAAAAAGAAACATGTGAGCCCTTACTTAAACGTTTCTTCTGAGGAGGGTTGCGATTAGGAATCATTTTCCGCGTTAAAATCAAATTGTGTGAGGAATTATGCAGATGTTCGTAATACATTACAGTACCTAACAAAAGTCTGAGACCACCAGCGAAAATCAGTTAATGAACTTCTGGTCATATATTTATGGTAAGGATTAGTCTGCAAGTATTTGTTTTGCTTATACAACTTATGAAAAAGAACTGTTTGAAAATAGAATGAAATTTATGAATCATATCTTTAAAAATATTTTGAGAACGTATAAAAGAACCTCACCATTGGGTGTAAAGGCCATCATGTTCACTAAACTACAGCAGATATTGTGGGTACTTAGCTTTTTAAAATTATCTATCCAGTAGAGTGTATATTTCCGTAAGAGCCTAAATATTAAAGTATCACAGAGTCGTTTTTATACTTTTTTCACTTCATTCACTTCTCAGTTCGGACGATGACTGTCAGCAATAATTCTCCATCATCATGTATCTACCCCTGCGATATATTGGGCGAAGCCTATACTACTTGAGGAGTGCAAGTTCGGTGACGGTAGTTCATTCCAAAGATTTTTCAAGCAACTCTAAATACGGTGTTAGTGTTCATTATTTAAGTTGGAAATTTTAAAAAGAACATCCCCAGAAAAGAAATCGTTCGACTTTTATTGCAATATACATTCTATTGGATAGTTATTTAGAAAAAATAAAATAGCCATATACCTTCTGTAGTTTAGTGAATGGTCTTTACACCCAAAAGTGGGGTATTTCTATAGGTTTGAACATGTTTGAAAAATTATAACTCTTAAACTTAATTCTATATTTTAACGATTGTGTTTTAAAATCTTTATATTGACATGAATAAGCTAAAAATATTTTTCAGGCCAATTCGTACAATACATATAGGACCAGGTGTTCATTAACTTATTTTTGCTGATGGTCTTTAACTATTGTCAGGCATTGTATTATTTCTTAATAAATATGGTAAACAACAATACAACAGAAACAACTTCAAAAATAAAAACCCATGTATTCAATATTTTTTGTAAGAATCAATGCTATTGTAAGTTCGAAACTGCATTTTTCTTTTGTGAGAAGAGATGCGGTTCTGAGTAATCTCTTCCAGCTCAAGTCAGTGCCTGAGGAGATATGCAGCTGCTCCTGATAAATAGAGGAAAGGCTCCACTCATATTGAGGTCAGACTATGTAGTGCAGCATGCTGTTGAATGGGAATGTGTTGGAATGGAGCACGACGACACAATTACTGGAGATTGTTCTAGTGCATAGAGGATATGAACACCGAAACGGGAACATGCAGGGCCACGAGGAAATTAAATAATAATTTTAATAGCAATTGAGTCACTTAGTCTAGTTTTCAGAGTTGAAGATTAAAACCATCCCTGCTTGCCTCTAGTCATCATCGCCTACTTATACAGTCATAGGGGAGCGAGCTCAAATTAGATTACTTAATTCTCAGAACAGTATTCGCTACATCTAATGGCTTATTTCCACTTAGTATTTTATATGAAATGTCGCGCGAGAAGCACTGAATGTCATTCATGTTAGTGAAGTACTTTCTGTTGTTTATTTGGTACCGGTAGTAGTTTAACTTTGCTATAATATGCAGAGGTTTTAGAAGAGAATGGGATGGGAAAAGGCTAACACTAAGAAGATTTAACCCTTGGTATTAATTCAGGCACAGTACCAACATTTACACAGTAGGAAAATGGGAAAGAATTTAGCTAGGCCTACACGGCCCGTACCCCGTAGTCGATTCTTTCAATCGATCACCTTCGCGGATCTGCATTCAGGGCTGTTACCCATCGTTTGTTTACATACTATTTTACTGAACGATTTCAAAGAAGTTGGAACTTAATCGAACGTCTCCCCCAGTACATTATGCCAATTACTTACTAAATTATTTTCCTAAAACGGATATTTGCCACAATTTCTTCTTTCGAATTCCAACCTACGATCCTTGCTAATTTCAAAAATTTCATTCAAGCTTATTCGTCTAATATTATTATCACACGCCAGTGTACTTCAGCTTAACAGCGGCCATATTTTTCTGGCGAGATGTAGTGTTTACAGTGCACTATGTCTTCTGGTATGGGTTAGAGGTAATTTTGTTAATTTAATTGATCTTGGATTCGACAAGAACTTTGACTATTTTCGGTCCTTTAGTTGGTCAGTATTGTCTAGGTTCATAAAATATACTACGGGTGAAGGTTGATCCGCCCTGTCAATATAATATCAATTTCTAATTTTGAACAATATTTCACTCGTAGATGTTTCGGGAGCCCCAACTCCCATCATCAGCGATTTCTACATCATAAATCAATATTCCCCATATCTTAAGATCTAACATTATTCAGCTTTACATAAGACATCGTCAATATATAACGTTATTTTTAACACATGCATACATAATTACCATTCCTTGATCATGTTTTCTGTAATGGAACACTTTAAAAAATATATACAATGTTCAACTAGTTATTCTTATGTTATATAACACTTTAAAACGCATATTAAAACGTCAGATGGTTTCCTTAGAAAAAACGGCCAAAGATAAAATGTTTCTTGCTACTGTTCGTTCTGCTGTAGCCCACTTAGGCGTAGGCCTATTAAAATCAACTATTATACTACAAGAGTTAAAATCTTCACCTTATTATTGTTAGAACCCTTTTTAGAATGAACTGGTTTACCATTGAATTATTTGTCCGCCTCCGTAGCGTAACGGTTAGTGTTATTAGCTACCGTCCTCGGGGGCTCGGGTTCGATTCCCGATACTGCCAGAAATTTAAAACTGGCAGGGGGGCTGGTACGTGGTTGAAATGGTACATGCAGCTCACCTTCAATGGGGGTGTACCTGTAAAGATCTGCACCACCTCAGGATGAGGACAAGAGTTTACTTACTTAATATCTAAATGTGTAATTGATTATATCAAGTCACATCGAATCGTGCCATGTTGGTGTTGGGCTGGAATTTCGACAGAGCGGATCAAACTTCCCGGCATGCCCTTGAATTTGTGCTAGTATTTGCTCTGAATAAGAAGAAACGGTATTAAACGGACAAAAACAAGTGCGAAAATACTAGGTTTGAAAGCAGCTGCACTTACGTAAATTGTCGAAGCGGAGGAAGCCTACCCGCTCACCAGTCAAACATTTTCTAGTACCTATAGTTGCGGTAACCTGAGGCTACAAGTGGATTAGGGAGGGCTTTAACACTTAACCTTGACCGCCTGAGAGGAGGGGGTGAAGGAGTGTGGACCAAGAAATTAGAGTAGATGTTATCTATTTATCCTCCTCTTTCGTTTTATATATTGGTTGGCTAACTTAAATACGGATTTTCTTCATTGAAATGTTCATTTAAATTAGTATCTATATTTTATTTCCGGGCTAAGTAAATTTCTAATTTCTCAACGATGCCCATATATTTTCCTTTATTTGCCGAATGTATTAATTTCATGTCATGTTCTGTGCTGGTAAATGAATGATTATTTTCGTGCATATGTTCACACATGGCCGAATATCTCGCGTACTTTTTGGCGTTTATATGTTCTTTACATCTAATTGATAATATATTTCTTTCTGATTGTCCAATGTAAATTTGGTTTCAGTTCTGACATTTCAGTGCGTAGACACCTGATTTACTGAATTGATTGTCTGTTAATGTTACTTGAATTAAAAAAAACTTGATTATTATTAGTTCGGTTTGATATTTCAATATTGAATTTCTTGAAAGTGTTAGACAGATCGTACGAATGCCTGTTCCTATATGTGAATACTTCGTGTTTTTCTTCCTTTCTGTTTTTTGAGAAGCGTTTTTGGTTTGTTACTGATTTTGTTCTTTATTTTATCGACGTAATTTCTTGTGTAACCATTACTTTTTGCTATATCGTAAATTCGTTTTCCTTTTTACGTCCTTCTTCTGAAAGTGGTATGTTTCTCGCCCTATTAAACTATAAAATGTGGCCTTCTTGTGCTGTCCTGGGTGATTATAATCGTTTCTAATTATTGTATTGGTTTGTGTTGGCATTCTATATATTTTGTGTTCAAAGTGGTTATTCTGCCTTGAGTTGTTATATCAAAGTAATTTAAGGATTTGTTCTTCTCAGACTCTATCGTGAATTTAGTATGTTTGTCCATGTTGTTTAAAATATCCAGTAGTTTTTTCGGTTTTAGTGTTTGTTCATTATAATCACAAAAACATCGTCCACATATCTCATCCACTGCTCCAACTCTTGTATTTTATCTACTACATTATCTCACTGAACTCCAGGTGATCCAAATAAATATTTACTAGTAAGTGTTTGGCTGGCGAGTGGGTAGGATTCCTCCGCTTCGACAATCTACGTAAGTTCAGTTACTTTCAAACATACATAGTATTTTCGCACTTGTTTTAGCCCGTTTAACATAGTTTCTTTTAGAATAAGAAGAGCAAATACTAGCCACAAATTCAAGGGCACGACGGGAGGTTTGATCCGCTCTGTCGAAATTCCAGCCCAACACCAACATAGCACGATTCCATGAGACTTGATATAATCAATTACACATTTAGATCTTAAGGAGTCAAATAATTCAAAGGTAAACCAGTTCATTCTAGAAAGGGTTCTAACAATAATAAGGTGAAGATTTTAATTCTTGTAGTATAAAAGTTGATTTTAATAGGCCTACGCTTAAGTGGGCTACAATATAACACACAGTAGCAAGACATATCTTATCTTTGGCCGATGTTTCTAAAGAAACCATCTGGCGTTTGAATACGTGTTTTAAAAATATTATATATCATAAGAATAACCAGTTACTTTTTAAAAGTGTTTTAAAGTGTTCCATTAAAACAAACATTATCAAGAAATGGTAATTATGTGTGTATGTGTTAAAAATAATGTTATATTGACGATGTCTTATGTAAAGCTGAATCATATTAGATATTAAGATATGGGAAATATTGATTTATGATGTAAAAATCGCTGATGAAGGGAGTTGGGGCTCGCGAAACATCTACGAGTGAAATATTGTAGAAAATTGGTAAATGATATTATACTGATAGGGCGGACCAAACCATCACCCGTATTATATTATTTAATTTATCTGTCTCAGTCTTATCCTTGGCTTCGACAATACGGAAGTGACTGAGGTTTGAGCCAAATTAGTAGTGACATTCCTTATGCAGCCAGTCCCTGCTATGAATGGTGTGCAAGAGTTGGTCATAGGTTCGATTGTGCCTGCATTTCAGTGGGCTTGGCAACTGATACATAGTAGCAACTTCTGGCTCAGAGAGAAAAAGCAACGGGGAAATTACTTCACTCCTCACTTCCCTAGTACGCCTCTTCAGTGATGCCTAGACCATCTATGACTGCTAATGGTGGAGCTGTTGAGGATCCACACATCCTTCGGGCTGTGGACTTAACATACATACATACATACATACATACATACATACATACATACATACATACATACATACATATACAGCTTTGGCTATCCTTGTAGGTGTACGTTCGGGAAGCGGAGGGGTTGGACCCCATTACCGGCTGTGCTGAGAACGGTTTTCCGTGGTTTTCCATTCCCCTGTACCAAGGCGAATGCCAGGACAGGTCCTATCTTAGGCCAAGGTCGTACTCACCTTAAATTCTTCGAAAATCCCACCACTAGGACAAATCTCCCTGGGATGAGAGACGGCGTTTAGTAATCCCACCGTACCCTGGCCAGGTACAGAATAAAATCTTTTACCCACCAGCCATCCCTTGACAGCTCGAACCCAGTATGATAATACTATGAATAATTAGCAAGTAACAGAGTATGTTTTGTGGGAAGCTAGTGCCGTATTAGCATAGCTCATAAACTGTTGTAGGAAGCGGTGAATGTTAATTTTGGTCTGACCAGATAGAAGACTTGACCCACGTTTTTCCTGACTCTTTGATATCTGTCCTTTCCATTAGTTGTAAGGGAAGAGGCGGTGTTGTATTTGGTCGGGTCGCTGGGACGAACGATATGTTGCCGGCAACAGTAAACTTCTTTGTTATAACATCAGGTGATGATCATCTGAGTGTTTTGTAGGACAGCCTTTTGTAAAGTAGTAAATTGATTCTTTGCAACGACTCGAAACGTTCGTGTGAAAAGTTGTTAGTGGTTGTGGTGGCGTATATGTAAACCTCTGCTAGTGCGTAATTTTAGTATAAGTCGATAAAGAAAACCCAGAGGGAAACTGTGGCAGTGAGCTGTATTTTGGAAACCCCGGTAATTATTACCATGTAGTAAGCTAACGAGGCTGGCTTTGAGATGTGGTTGCGGATAATTTCACGGCAACAAACAAATTCTGTAAGATGACTTCTATTATATGTAATTAGCATGTGTCTGTGGTGTAGTTGTTAGTGTGATTAGCTGCCATCCCTAGAGGACCGGGTTCGATTCCAGGCCATGCCACGAAATTTGAAAAGTATTACGAGAACTGGAACTGGGTCCACTCAACCTTGGGAGGTCAATGGTACCAAACTTAAGGCCCTCTTCCTCGTCTATCCCTTCCAATATTCCCATACCTCTACAGGGCCGCTGTTCACCAGAGCAGATGGGGCCGCCTGGGTGAGGTACTAGTCCTCCACCCCAGTTTCATCCTTGACCCAAAGTCTCACGCTCGAGGACACTGAGTCCGAGGGAAAAACCAAGTCTGGATATCATGAAAGAAGTAATTAGCATGTACAAAGTTGTCTCGTTAATGTTTAAAGGCCAGTGCCGGCATCAGTCTGTTAGGAAGTGTCATAGTGAATTATAATCTAACGTGGCTGTGAGCTTGCATCCGGGAGATTGCGGGTTCGAATCCCACTGTCGGCAGCCCTAAAGATGGTTTTCCGCGGTTTTCCATGTTCACACCAGGCAAATGCTGTGGCTGTACCTTAAATAAGGCCACGGCCGCTTCCTTCCAACTCCCAGACCTTTCCCATCCCATCGTCGCCTTAAGACCTATTTGTGTCGGTGCGACGGAAAGCAACTAGCAAAAAAAAAAAAAAAAAAAAAAAAAAAAAAAGCTGCAAATTCTTCAACAATAGCTTGAACGTTCCCAGTATTCATTTCACGTTGCTCTCAAGATGTCAGTGTTTTCGCTTAGCAAATCCATCATGGCAGTGCAGAATATAACTCGTGCTTTCTTGTCTCTGGGGATAAGTATCTGAACAATTTCCAATTGTCGACTCACGCCTAAAATCGAGACACACCTATCGTCAAGAATTGCGTTGAAAAACATCCCTCACTTTCTGCATGTTCTCGACCGTGCGTCCTGTTCTTAAAGCTGCATGTTTCACATCGTCTTCAAACTTCTTCACCCTACCTGGCAAGTTGGCCGTACGGTTAGGGGCGGGCAGCTGTGAGCTTGCATCCGGGAGATGGAGGTTTCGAACCCCAATGTTGGCAGTTTTCAAGGTTGTTTTCCGTGGTTTCCCCATTTTCATACCATGCAAATGCTGGGGGTGTACCTTAATTAAGGCCACAGCCGCTTCCTTCCCACTCATAGGCCTTTCCTATCCCATCACCGCCATAAAACCTATCTGTGTCGGGGCGACGTAATGCGAATTATAAAAATAAACCATGATAAAAAAAAGAAAGTTATCTAACTCTCCGGCTACTTGCCGCCACTGTTCAAGCAGGCTGTTCTACTGGACACGCAACAGTAATACCATATATCGGAGTCCAGTGGCAGCAGAAGAAACAAAGCCCATTACAACAAACGATAGTTAATGTCATGTTTTTGTCGATCAGTTTTACGGACTTTCGATATTGTAGGCCTTCACACATAGTTTTCTTCTGTGATATAAGGTATATAATGTAAAGGTAGTTTTGTTCCTGTGTTCATGACATTCCTTCACTCTTTCTCATGTCGATGTCAGCGATGCTCGGCGTTGACGTGGACTAGGCAAAATTATGAACATTTCTGTTATCTTGCTGGTATGATAAAAATGCATAAGATATAAGAAATGATCGAAAATTATATTCTATTCAACTTTTGTTATCTAGTATCGGCTAGTATCTAGGGGCTGCCTGGCCGAGGCGGTAAAGGTGTGCTCGGTTCGCCTGGAAGGACGTGGGTTGGAATCCCCGTCAGGAAGTCGTAAAATTTAAGAAACGAGATTTCCAATTCCGGAGGTACACATGGCCCTGAGGTTCACTCAGCCTACACCAAAAATGAGTACCAGGTTAATTCCTGGAGTCAAAGGCGGCGGGGCGTAGAGCTAACCCCTCTAGCCCATAACGTGCCGAGGTTACGGATGGTGGAAGCCTTTACCTTCCACAACTCCAAGGGTCTTCATGGCCTGTACGGAGATGACTTTGATTTGCTTTTGCTAGTATCTGGTACTGGCATTCTTTGTGATTCTAATGTCGTGACCGGGCGAGTTGGCGTGCGGTTAGAGGCGCGTAGCTGTGAGCTTGCATCCGGGAGATAGTGGGTTCGAATCCTACTGTCGGCAGTGCTGAAGATTATTTTCCGTGTTTTCCCAATTTCACATCAGGCAAATCCTAGGGCTGTACTTTAATTAAGTTCACGGCCGATTCCTTCCCGTCCCTGGCCCTTTCCTATCCTATCGTCGCTATAAGTCCTGTCTATGTCGGTGCGACGTAAAACAAATTCTTAAAGAAAACACTTCTTCACCCAAAGAACGTTGCACTTCTGTCAGAAACTTAGTTTCATAATAACTACGAACTTAGGTAACACGACGTTTCATGCTCCAAAATATCGGTGTGTCTGTAATGGTGCACCGGTACGCGTCACCTATTCCAGGAATGAAGCAGTGACAACCTGCTCCAAAAGCTTGTTCGTTACCAACACACTGGCAAAGCGGCTTGCAGTTTGCTGTGCCGGAAGGTATTGTTACTGCTACCCGCAAACGGTCCAGCGACATCGGACCTGTTGGTGCTCGTGTTGTACCGTTAAGGCCGGGCTCAGTGGCTCAGACGGTTAAGGCGCTGGCCTTCTAACCCCAACTTGGCAGGTTCGATCCTGGCTCAGTCCGGTGGTATTTGAAGGTGCTCAAATACGACAGCCCCGTGTCGGTAGATTTACTGGCACGTAAAAGAACTCCTGCGGGACTAAATTCCGGCACCTCGGCGTCTCCGAAGACCTTAAAAGTAGTTAGTGGGACGTAAAGCAAATAACATTATTATTATTATTATGTACCGTTAGGGATTGTGCTACAAGAATAGGGCGGAGACATATCGGTACGGTGCTTATTATTTCATGTGAACTAATGAAAGTCACAGTAACCTAGATCATTTCTGAAAATTCTTATTATTATTAATATTTTTTTATAGTTAAATGCAGTCAGACTTAAACGTCGCTTTTAATATGTTAACTGTACATTTTGTCTGACGAATATGATCATTAAACTTTTTAAATTTTCAAATACTGAGATATTTTAAAAAACTTAGATGTTTCAAAATGTTGAGAGTTGGTCTGTAAACAATTTAATCGGACATTTACATGTCAGAATATTATGGAAGATTTGCACGTAAAAGTCGTTCATATTCATATGATTGCTACAAGACAATAAAACTAGAGACCCAGAACACGCGTAATGGACACAAATAAATCAAATTGTTACAAAAGTATACCAATGTTATAAACGCAATCTCAATTATATATGGGCACGGTACATAAACCAGCAGATTCGATCCTGGCTCAGTCCGATGGTATTTGAAGGTGTTCAGATATGACAGCCTCGTGTCGGCAGATTTACTGAAGCGTTAAATAAATCTTGTGGGACGAAATTCTACCACATCGCCGTCACTGGAAACCGTAGAAATTTATAGTGGAACGTAAAACAAATTACATTATTTATTTATTTATTTATTTATTTATTTATTTATTTATTTATTTATTTATTTATTTATTTATTTATTTATTTATTTAATTTATTTATTTTTGTAGACAGTAAAAACTTCGATTCTTTCGATTCTTTCAATCTGCCGTTCATCAGCCATTACCAGGTTAGATAAGACCAGCGTGGTCATGCCATCATCGAAGATCAGAGCAAATCGTGCTTCGCCAGGGGGCGTGTTATGCCATGTCCTTCTGCTCCATCAGTGGTTGTACCGGTTCGTCACTTGACCGGCAACCTGTTACAGTTCAAGACGTGTCACTGCAGCAGTTGGAGCAGTGACGCATTACTTCTGGACAGTCGCACCTCTAGCTTCAACGCTCTATTGCGACTGACCATATGATAAGGAGTTTTTCCCCTTTCCGTTCTCTCCGCGCCGACGGGTACCAGCCAACGCGCCTGCTCAATATTCACGTTTGAAATGTGTCAACCGGCTTGGCATCGCCCTATATCTCACCTGAAGCGTATCTGGGCTTTATCTGATATAGCAAAGGCAAAATTTTATATTGCTCTATGTACAAGATTAGTGAGACTTCTCCGTACCAAAACACTGCTGATTAATCCAGTTCGTTTGAAGTCTACACAGCTCGCCATGTCTTCCCCCGGCGGCTGACGACAAAGCAATTATTGTACGAATAGTCTCTCTGACATGCGACAGACGAGTCACTTTAAAACCTTATCAGCAATAAGTAATCATTGCGCCGATTTAAAGTTCTATGCTCTTTTATGAGCTTCAGGCTGCAGCAATGTAACAGTCACGCAATTCTGTACACTTTGTGGAAAAATCTGCTACAAAGATTGATTTAGTACGGCTTTCACTGCGAGGCAAATTTCTGCAGCAATGTACAGGGCGGTAGATAAAATTTGTAACTGGGAAATTACTATTTGAAAAACATTCCCCATGTTCTAATATTATCATCAGATTTGAGACTAAGAGAGGTATCTGTCCTGAGAGTTGGTTTATATACCATAAAAAGTCCTGGATGTCAACAACATGATCAATGAACCAGCAAAGCAGAGACCTCACTTAACAGACATTTTAAGCCTGAGCTAACATGATTTTGTAGTGGTGTCCCAACGGCGCACTAGTCACCAGCGTCTTGGAAAGGCGTGGAAATCCAACTGACGAACCTACTGACACACGGGGCGAAACACCGGTAATTCGCGAATGAAAATGCTTGAATACATGAATAGTGGTTGTCGAATTATCTCCTCTCTTGCATCAGTTAGCCGTACGAAGTCAGTACCGTATTGACCATGACTAAAATTAATCAATACGAATCGGAAAGCAAGAAATGGAACAATTTTACATCTTTAGTTTAAAAAATAATTCAGTAAAACCTAGTTGAGTTGGAATAGGCCCTAATATTTGAAAAAAAAATCTTTAAAACTACTTCCTTTCTTCGTATGCTTGTGCTTAAACTGCACTTCCGAAACAATCCGGCATACAAGACTGCAGATATCACTTATTTGTGCCTAAATTAACGTTTGTTACTTTGGTAGTAATATAGTAATAACATACCAAGTACATACACCGATGTTAAATATTATAGTATCTTTCTTCAAACATCTGTATTAACATGACAATATATACAATATACACCGACACAGATAGATTTTATGGCAACAATGAGGTAGGAAAAGGCTAAGAGCGGGAGGTAAACACCCATGGCCATAATTAAAGTAGAGTCGCAGCATTTACCTGGCGTGAAAATGGGGAAACAATGGAAAACCATCCTCAGTGCTGCTGACCGTTGGGTTCGAACCCACTATTTTCCGAAAAAAAACGTTAAAGGGATCAACAAATTCAACTCCTGGAATGCTGTCATTGTTTTCTAAATTGACATTAAATTAATGCAGTGAATTTAATTAGTCGGAATATTTAGTCTGGAGACGGACTATTCAGACTTCTGGCCATATGAACTGATACACCATTGTTTTAGGTATTCAGCGTTCAAATCTCTGCTCTGGTAGCAGGCATGTATGTAATAAATATGTACCGTAGTTAAATTATTCCCATAGTAGAGCGAGAAGTTATTTCATATTTTCCAGTGCTGTTACTATCCAAAAGCAGAAGTGGAAGAATTCCAAGTTCCTTGAAAACGTTTAAGAAAAATCTAGTTAAATAATTGGTATGGAATCTACCACCAGGGCAATAGACCTAAATGCGAATCATTGATGATGGGTTTGGACGTCCTCTTCCAGGCCAGTGAGATTTGTGGCGGTGATTGCGGTGCGGAGAAGGTTAACAGGGTGTTAGCTATGGCCGGTAAATATATCAGTGGATGAGGAAGGTAAAAAGTAAGGGTTATACTGCCCGAAGGCAGGTCCGAACTTCCGCAGCGGTGTGCCTGAGCCGGAGTTTAAGTGCGGTAGGGTGGCCAGTTCCTTTCTGCTCCTCCATTTACTTACCCCCCACCAACAGCGCGTAGCAACCCATCCAAATCTTGACCACGCGCAATGTTGATTAACTTCGGAGATCTCATGGGATCCGGTGTTTCAACACGACTACGGCCGTTGGCAATGAGGAAGGAAAACTACGGAAACCCATTCTCAGGACAGTCAGCGGTGGGGACACGCCCCTCCACCTCCCGAATACAGAGTTATCAGGCTAGTAAACCTAGCTGCTCTTAAGTCGGAGCCTACGTTGCTTGATGTCAAATAACTCGTTACCCGTTGAAGATATTGACATTTTGTTTAGACTTTCATTAATGGTATTAAGGACACTTGCAGTACTTTTTCCAGGGTGTCAGTATCTGTTGAGATAATGGCAATAGCTTCAATTTCTAAAATATAATTTCTCTATTTTGTATACCTAGCCTTAAAATAACGGTCATTACAAATTCATCACTGAGAATATATCGAAAATCAGACCCGTACTTCTCGAGAGAATACAATGTATTGAAACATGCTTCATTTGCCAGCCATAGGCTGCCCTGTTCGAATAAATCACGAACTACTGTAGCTGGCCAATTGATGCGCTACGAAATATACATGCGCTGTTGACGTACAGTGTTCCTTTACCTTTTCTTGACAGCAAGACTTTCGCTTCATTGTTCCCCTAAATACGCTATAATAGACTGTATGACTTATTACCCTTTATGCTGTGGTGCTGTAAAAGCAAGAATGAATATGTAACAGTACTTGAGGGACAAAATTAATACTCAGACGTGACATTAATCCACACAGGACTAAGAGAGGCGCGGTATGGGCCGCCTAACTGTTATCCTCTCTTCCGGAGGTAGTGCGTTTGAACTCCGCCATCAGCAGCTCTACAGTTTCTTTTCCGTGGTTTCCCATTTTCAAACCCGGAAACTACTGGGGATGTATCTTAGTTAAGGCCACGGACTCTTCCTTCCCAGCTGTAGACATTTGCTAGCCCATCGTCGCCGAACAACTGAGTTTATTTGAAGGTGAAAGTACCAAAAAGGAAAACCCAGAGGAAGAACATCCTGCTGTAAAAATGGATCTAACCCTCATGTATGCCACAGTCTGTGCCCTCATCCCCGTCAGGTTATGAGGAAGGCGGAGAAGAAAGGAGAAGTAGTATTGGAGTTGGGGGAGAGTGGTTAATTTTACACTAAATATTTGAAAGTAATGATGGAGGTGGAAGTGATTATTGTTTTAAGGGGAAGTACTACTAGACAACCAGCCCCTGCCAACACTAACAAGAAGAAAAAAAGGAGTAGCTTTGACCCTTTGAATAATGAGTAAATAAAAAGAACGGCCATGCAGGGTGTGAAAGTTGATAACTCCCTAGGCCACACAAACCTCATTCTGCCTAGGTCAGAAAAGCATAAGAGTTGATCAAGGGAAGTCGGAAAGAAAACTAATATAGTATGACCCCAGGCGAGTCCGCAGTATGTCTTTCTAGTTGACATCTATGGACGACCTGCTCGTTTGGGTTCGTGGAGATGATTATGATAATGAGGTGTGGAAAGGTTGAAACTTGGTGTCGGCATATAGACTAAAACACCAAAGGCCTCAGCTCAAGGCATAACGTCCCCATCCGACAGATCAAGCACCATCAGCAGCGTCACATACTTTACTCTATATTATGAACACTGCGGAGATATTTGGAATTGAACTCAGGCTTTTGGTATGATATTTAGTTATGAGAAATTCTATGACCGGGCTAGTTAGCCGTGCGGTTAGGGCAGCGCAGCTAAGAGCTTTCATCCGGCAGATAGTGGGTTCGGATCCCACTGTCGGCAGCCTTGAAGATGGTTTTTCGTGGTTTCTCATTTTCACACCAGTCAAATGCTGGGGCAATACCTTAATTAAGGCCACGGCCGCTTCCTTCCCATTCCTAGGCCTTTCCTGTCCCATCGTTGACATAAGACCTATCTGTGTCGGTGCGACGTAAAACAAATAGCAAAAAGAAAAAAAAAAGATATTTACGCCGTCACCTCTCATACCCTATCGGCCAACATTTTAATGATGGCATTTTCTTCCATCAGGGAGTCTTGAGTGGTGTCAGAACATTGCTATTTATTCGGGGCGTCGACGTAAGAAGATCTTTTGCACCCACTTTGCACAATATGTTATGAACCTGTGTTTATTTGGAAATGGCGGAAGTGTAAAGAGTTGAATGTGAGGAAAGGAACATTAAGGACGACACAAACACCCTGCCCCCAGGCCAGGGATATTAAACATTTACAATTAAAAACCACTGACCCGGCTGGGCTTCGAACCCGTGGCCGCCGGGTGACACGCGGACACGTTGCCACCTACACCGCGGGGCCGGACGGTGTCAGAGCATAAAGACGTGACGTCTTAAACATCATAGCCAGCAGGTGGGCTAATGGTATGATTGTAAACGGGGTGACAAGTAAGTCTGCATGTTTTAACAAGATGAAAATTCCTCTCACTTTTAATTTCTGTCTTGATAGGGTGAAAGTAACTACAATAGGTGTTAACATAAGGCAATGATCATTGCGAGATGGCGGTGGCTGTGAATGTTAGTGAAATATATCGCTCCGTGGAAAATGAATTTGATTTAATATACAATAATTTGAAATCAGGCAAGGGAATGAATAGAAACTGGTGTATGCAGTGCTTTCGTCCATTAATGTTATAAAGCTGACGTTGGATACCTTTAAAGAAGAGTTTACTAGAATGGTGAGTACTACACAACATAGTACGCAACAAGCTACTTATGCTAATGCGGTACGGTCTAGAAGTGAAGTAACGTCAACTAAGCATGTCGTTCTATTTATCTTCTATCTTAATCTGTTTACCTTCCAGGGTTGGCTTTTCCCTCGGACTCAGCGAGGGATCCCACCTCTACCACCTCAAGGGCAGTGTTCTGCAGCTTCAGACTTTGGGTCGGGGATTCAACTGGGGCCCAGGCGGCCTCACCTGCTATGCTGAACAGGGGCCTTGTGGGGGGATAGGAAGATAGGATGGGACAGGCAAGGAAGAGGGAAAGAAGCGGCCGTGGCCTTAAGTGAGGTACCATCCGGACATTTGCCTGGAGGAGAAGTGGGAAACCACGGAAAATCACTTCCAGGATGGCTGAGGTGGGAATCGAACCCACCTCTACTCAGCTGACCTCCCGAGGCTGAGTGGACCCCGTTCCAGCCCTCGTACCACTTTTCAAATTTCGTGGCAGAGCCGGGAATCGAACCCGGACTTCCGGGGGTGGCAGCTAATCACGGTAACCACTACACCACATGATTAATCTATTAATATATCAAAATTATTTGCATAAATCATTTCTGCGTAAGCAGGAGCTTCTCCTTAACATCAAATGTAATGAGCAGTTTTATACCTACAAGAACGGAATGTGAGGAAAGATAAAGTGATTTGATTTGATCAAGAGTTTCAGATTCATGTATCCAGAAATAAGACGCCTGAAGAACGGATTCGTGCAGCTATTTTAACAAAATCGGAAAGTGTTTTAATGTTATTATAATACTGCTCTGCCGACGTAGTTCTTATTTGAACAACCTTCAATCAGCGCGAACTTTATATATGTAATGTTATTTTGTATCCACAAGGGACATCAACACCGATATAAATGACCTTCACCGGATATGTGATGATTTGAAAGGAAAATCAATTCTTTTCACTGGAGACATACACGCCAAACACGAATTATGGGGCAGCCCCGTGAATGATTCTCGAGAAAAACTCTTTTACGACTTTTGTAGCTCCAAGAACCTAACTATCCTCAATAACGGCGACAAACCAACGTACTTCCGAAGTAATTCACAGAGCTTTTTAGATGTATGTGTGTGTAATTCTTAAATTTTCCCTTTCATTTTAGACTGGAAAGTCAGACCATGCTCTAATCACTGTGACCATGCAACCTACGCCAAGCAGGCCTACTATTATTGCTTCGAATTATCTGACAAGATTATATAGAACAAAAAATATAAAATTGGACCAATTTCATTTGGCAGCGATAAGAAATTTTGGGAAATTGTCAACTAAGATACAGACCTGAAAATTTGCTAATGAGTTTGATGACATAGTCAACTTCTTAAATGAAATCATAATAAAGCTTTCAGAGTTTAACTTGCCTAAGATCTCTCAAAAGTCATGCAAACAATTCTGGTGGAATTAAGAATTTTCTATACTTCGAAAGCGAGTACTGGCTTGTCACAGACAACGTAAGAGAAGTCGCTGCCCTCTTTTATGTAAGAGGTATGAGGAAGAATACTTGAAAACTAAGAAAGACTACAGAAAATTAATACTAAAACGGAAATCAGTATGTTGGAAGGAATTTTGCTTAGCTCTAACGAAAAAACAGAAATTTTAAATACCTACCTCACCTCAATCGAAACTGAAAACGGCTACACAAACATTTCTCTCTTACAGCAATCTTTCTGATAAATATATTATTCTCAGATGAAAACGATGACTCCGAACAACAAGCATCAATTAAATTTTGTTCAGAAATTCCTCCTGATACTGAGGATGATGAACCATTTTTTCAACAGGAAGTTGAACGTATTATCCTTTTTCAGAATGACAAGAAAACTCCGGGCAGGGACGGATTGTCTGCTAATACAATCGAAAACATTCACTACTGCATTCCTTTCTTATCTGTCACTCTGTTCAACAAATGTCCGGCTCTAAACCGTTTTCTAACTTCTTGTAAATTGGCAATTGTTAAAATAATCCCGAAGAGAATTTATCTACTTAATTTTACTCCCAAATAATTTAGACCAATTTGTCTTCTACCTGTGCTGGAAAGATCTTAGAGAAACCATTCATTGATCGAGTTATGTATCACATGTATTTCTGTGGTTTTCTAAGTTGCAGTCAGTATGGCTCTACCCCTCAGAAAGCAACAGAAGGTGCTGTTCTTGGCGTGGTAGAATGGACCCAAAGCATATTTTCAATTAAGAAAGTTGCTGTGTTAATTTCTCTGGATATAAGTAGTGCTTTTGACAATGCTTGGTGGCCCAAACTTTTGTCCCAGTTAAAGGAGACACGATGCCCAAAAAATCTCTATAAACTAATTCAGTTTTACTCTTATAAACGAAGAGTGAAGTTCTAGACTGGAACAGCAGTCTCCACAACATACGTTTCCGCAAGGATCAACATATAGCCCTGGTTTCTTGAATATCATTTATGACGACCTCTTACAGCTAATTCTTCCAACGGGATGTCGAGTCTTTGCCTACACCGATGATGCTCTTCTTATAATTGAAGCTGAAGATGTGAGATATCTCACTGTTCGAACAAATTCTGCCTTATGTAATGTTTTTAATTGGGGTGAAATTAATAAACTGCAATTTAATACAATGAAGATCGAAGCGATGGTTCTCACGAGGAGAAGAAAACAGTAGAAACCAAGAATAATTATGAATGGGCATCAGATAAATATTGAGGATCAATGATCAAGTTTGGGCATTACCCTCTCTCAACTCACATTCATAACTCACTTCAACAACTTAAAAATTAAAGCCAGTAAATTTTTACATGGACTAACTGTTGCGTGCAGACCGTTGTGAGGACTGAGTTCAGAAGTACTTAAAATAATTTATTATATGGAATTTGTGCCTCTGATTCAATACTGTGCCTCTTCTTTCCGAAACACACTGGGAAATAAATGGGCCCGGAATAAATTATTGCAAATTCAAAGAGACTTTGCGCTCCGGATCTCCCGAGCTTACCGGACAACTTCTACCGATGCATCGCTTATTCTTTCTGGAATTGAGTCGCTCTTTTTGACTGGAATTTGACTAGCTGAACTGAAATTACTTAAGAAAAACAGACCATCATCTCAGCCTATCATCAATACTGCTATAGTGCAACAATGCCACTTTTTACAGTCTGGTCATCCAATATTGTTCAAGAAGACTCTCCGTAACAAATGCATAGACATTCATGACTGCATCATTTATACCGATGGCTCTCATACATCAAACAACGACGGTAAGGACCTTGTTGGGTGTGCTTTTGTAGTCTATGCAAACGAAAGTGAAGTTTCTTTACAGCCCAGTATAAACTATCCTGCTGTTCGGTCTTTCAGGTAGAACTACTGCACCCTTGCAGAGCTCCTTCGGTGTAGATTAGATGTCAATGTTGCCTCGGCTGCCCTAAAAAAAAATATACTTACCGAAGGTGGTGAGGTCCTCTTCTCAGGCGCGATCAGTCCCTGTCGTCGAATCAGGATGCATAGGGGTAGTGCATTCGGTAAACTATTGACTACAATAATTTATGACTCAGACTGATTTGAGTTTAAATATGTGTATAAAATTTTATTGATAAATCAAAAGAGAAAAGTAAATAAATTTTATAAAATGTAAAATAGACTTGTTAATGTTACATTATTTCCATATGAGACTGTACAGCTAGAACTCTCATTAATGACACACATGACCACCTCGTTAATCCCTAAAGAATAATATTTATAATTTTCCATAAAATTTTGTTTAAATGATGTTTCCCATATTAATTCATCCAATTATATAATGTCTGTGTAACTGTACATATATACTAGGATAATGTTGTTTATAAACCAGGTGGATCAATTGAATAACAATATACTCATGAGAACATTTAGTGATGATAATGATAATAATAATAATAATAATAATAATAATAATAATATTGATGTGAATAAAATTTTTGTATAGCCAATTCAAGTTATTCATCAAAAAACTACGTGCCATCAGTCAAAATAATTATAATAGATAAAATTGTTTTTTAGATATTAAAAAAAATATATCGATATTAATTAATTAATAAAATTATTTTGATATCACTGAATTACATTGTAAACTAATTAAAAGAATACAGGAAAGTCTCCACAGTATATCCCAAATGCATATCTGAAGTTTAGAAAACCAACCTAAAATGTAATACAATAGTAATAATAATAATAATAATAATTGAAATTATACGACGATTTTGCGCAGATCAAAATCTAGGAATGTCACTACTAACCTCTCAGATATGTGAAATAAGTTTGCAAACAAACATACCAGAAGTTACCATAATATAATAATTAATTAAATTACTAATTTTATTGCACTCAAATTTATTAATCATATAATTAACTGCTTAACTAACCACTGGAAATCATTGTCTTGTGACTCAAATCCTCCAATCTAGTGATATTAATGAATTTACAATGCATCGAGATGATAATAATAATAATATTGTAATAATAATAATAATAATAATAATAATAATAATAATAATAATAATAATAATAATAATTGAAACGATAATAATAATATCATTTAATGAATGTTATTTCTATGTTGGATATCATAAAAAAAATCCTAAAGAAGTAATATTCGCCCACCAAAATCCAATACTGTTGTTAACCAAATCGTAGACAAATTGAATAAAATAAAAAATATAAAATGTTAATATTTAATTAATTAATAAATCCATAATTGACTGACACAAGTGATTAACATGGTACTCATCAAGACTCCCTAATTGCTTGTGAAATTCATTGGTAAAATGTTAAATAATAATATCCAATATTAATAATAATAATAATAATAATAATAATAATAATAATAATAAATAATAATATCTTAACATGACCAGTAATTACAGTATTCTTGATCCACCATCCTGATAAGTTATAATGTGTTTATGTCATTTATCTTAGAACATTCATTTGCCATGAATAACACCATTGGAAAATAATCTTACTTAACAGTGCTTATTGTTTTTCTTTTTCTATAAAACCATATTTGCCATAATTCAATGAAATACCTAATCCACTGTGTAAAGGCATAACCATGAAATTCTCATAATAGAGTTCACCAATATTAATAATAATAATAATAATAATATTTCTCTTATCAAAACTGTTACTGAGTTCCCATAACTTCAATATCTTCCTTCCAGGTGCAATAAACAATAATAGCTTTAACCTGAGAATTCAGTAACTTTAACTCACATAATGGACCTTGGTTGTTGTTGCACACAAATCTAAAGCTTTACTTTCGATATATGCGAGTGACCCTTACTTAGATATCGTAAAATTAATCTAGAAAAGACAGACTCTCCTAATATAAATAAACATACCCTAATTTATGCTAATATGTACACCAAGCGAGATAACGCAGCCAGAAATCCTAACCTAATACCTAAAGTTCCACTAATATATACATATATGAACCTTGTCATCAGCACATACCACACTTTTGGCTTATTTCAGCGTCTCAACATATTATAATTCGCTGAAATATAGCCATGACCCATTGCAAATGTTACTGTGGTTTCTTCAGAATAAAATGCATAGACAATGCACAGACAATAAAGAAAATACCTAAATAATGGCTGATATGAGGCAAATAAAAATAATAAATATATCTAATATTAGTAATAATAATAATCATCTGTTAAAACCAATAAAATAGTTCCTACTGGCAAGCATCCACACCAGCCCAGTTGCGTGATCTATGTTACCAACCTAACTTTAAAATATCATTTAAATGCGTACTATAACTTTCTCTGAATAGAACGATATTGTCTCACGGCTAAACCATTTACATGTATCTTCTGGTCCTTCTAACTCGTATACCTTCTTTAACTGGCTTATTTATTTCCTCACATTTATTCATTTACGACGTCATCATCATTTCTTATTTTGCACGAATTTTATTACCTCTCAGCTATCACGCTGATACTTATATTTCCATTTTTATTTAGAATATGTTCGCCATACTCTTTGTTCTCCATAATTATCTTCAGGTAAATAACCTCATGTGTTACCATATCCTCTCAACTACGGACCTTCAAACATCTCAAATAAATTACCGTTGCTCAATATCGTTCTTATTATTTGACAACACCTTGATTTACCTGAGCCAAAAATAAATCCTTTTATTTAACATTGTTCACTCAACCGTCTAACCGCGTTACTTGCCATAGCAACCAATATGTTGATGTATCAGTGTTACTGTCGTCCCAACAGAATTTTCGACAGTAACTATTGATTATATATATATATATATGTTTTATTATCATTAATTGACTTCATCACTCCTCCATTACGGTAACTGTGCTTGCGTGAAACAAATAAAATTCCGCCTAAATGAAATACTGAGAATGCTACTAATAATAATAATAAAAGTGCAGGTATAGGCGAATCACTCATTATAATTGCCTCGAAAATATAACTTGGTCAATACAGATCAAAATAGTACACGCACGACTAATAATAATAATAATAATAATATTTACACTACTCATAAACAGAATTATCCTAATTTTCTGGCTGTGTACTCGGGTTTATAATTACATCATCGTCACTCGCATACCTATCTAAATAAAGATACCACTATCAAAGGAAAGCTTTAGATTTTAAATCAAACATGAGATTGTGTACTCACATTGAGGGCACTTCGGGATCGCCAGGACTAAAGGCAGCCATGTTGTCTTACAGATTCATGACCAACATGTTTACATCATTGACCATTCTTGCTGTATCCGGCATTGGCTTATATTACTACTTTCCACTTTTGCTTGACACACTTAACAATGCTTATTCCCTACTCATAATATTAAACACGATAACTTGTTTTAAAACTAGACATTACACTGTAACACTGGGACCTTTCCCACCGTCCCCCATGACTCATGGGACCATGTGATAACAAACCAACCCTTTCGGGTCACGAACACACGGGACCATGCTCCACGGAAGTCGATAGTCAAGGGATCTTTTCGGTCTGTGCCGATTTCTCCTCATTGGGATTGTATACTTAATCCACTCACATGAAGAGTTATCGACCATTTGACTCTGCTAGATCACAGCCACTCTCCCGTTCCTGAGGTCTGAACACGGACTCCTCAGGGCCGAAGAACGTTCGCGGCATAAAGAGGCTATCAAACATAAGCTATCTTAAAGGCCTACAATGAACGGAAGAGGATTCTGGATGCATGTTTTTCGGTATAGATAGGCATAAAATCGTTTGGAACAATTTACTACTCACTCGGTGAAATATACAAATTTACATACACTCTTGATACTTCTGACACAATTAACATGAGCAAATCACTTATTTTAGCAGCGGAAAAGTCCGGGCTGCCATTGAGATCGGCTGTTACCTCCACATTCCACAGACAAAAATCTATGTGAAAGGCAACGTTAGCTGTTATTTTCTCTACTCCAATAAATTTTCCTTTTTGACACAGACGTAGATATCCATATCCCTCTCTACCAAAACAGAGAATAACCGAGAGGTTGTTAATATGATTTCACTTTTTCACATACTATCCCTTTGAATTGCCTGTGTCATATATTGCTTACATAATTACTACATTAGTTTGGATGTATGCTACACAAATTGTTTGTGTATTATCGCAATTGTTTTGTGCGCGTCATCACCCGGTTTAGCATAAACCACTGAGTACCCTATCATATTCACAAAAACAAACAAAACAAGCCATGTTCCCCCAATGCGAGTATTCCATGGGACTGAATCCCGTATTACACATTAGACTCTATTTACACAAAAGAAAAATGTCCGCCTTTGAATGGTCGGCTAACGCTAGGAATCAATGAAGTAAGATAAAAAAAAACATAATTAATCCGAACATTCCGACCATATCAGAAATCCGTCACTAAAACACGGAGAAGGAAAGAAAAAGGACTCAAGTCTTCCATATAAAATAAACACAGACTTGAACAAAGAACTATCATTTGCAATCACTACCAGTGGACTTTCACGAAGTCTAGATTCAAATCGACATCGATTAAAAGTAACCAACAAAAACACATCCTGAAAAAGAAAATATATCAAACACATGTATCAATAAAGACGATGGCTGTAATTTAACCGTTGTAACCCGCTGTCTTAGCGAGCTGTTGATCGCTGCTGTGCCCACATGAGGTTCGAACCTGAGACTCTGGTCGTCTCCATCCAGGGTACTGTAATCAAGCCCTAATTAATCTACTCGTGTATCGAACTGTCATAACAAAAATAAACATCTACATTGCTTTGTAGGTCATGGTCTACGGGGTGGCAATTAAAGCACTTGCTGTCTTTATTCTCAAAGAAACCAGAATGTTGGTTCGGCCAACCTTTCTGCTTGTATATCTTCCTCCCTGTTCCAGATTCTCCCCTCTCAGCCATAAATTCAGCTGACACTTGTCCCACGGTCCGGAGACAAAAAAAACACCATTCAGCCTGCTTCCCGCTAGGCCTTTTTCTCTCTCTGTGTCCATCAAATTAATTCATTAGAAAACTGGCACATTTTATTCAATGCTCGGACCAGCCCACATACATTCAGTACACGAGAATCATTTCTCAAATTCGACCGTTAATTCACATTTCATTCTCTCATATCTCTGGAGGTCTGGAGTTCGACTCGTATCTTCTCTCCTTCCAAAGTGCACCATCCGTTAGCCCCTGACCATAGCAATACTCCTATTTCTCCGCCTCTGAGGCGAGTGTGTGTACCTATCAGATACTACCCTATCTATCGGTATAAATCATCAATCAAAGCACCTTAGGTAAAATAATAACAATACTAATAATAATAATAATAATAATAATAATAATAATAATAATAATAATAATAATAAGAATCTTCTAACCTTTTGCTTGTAATGTATAGTATAAACACACTGCTCAAGTTACATTAAGAAAATAATAATAATAATAATAATAATAATAATAATAATAAAATTCAAATTAATTTAAATTATTAAATCCTTCCAAACCACTAACAGACCTTCTACATCTAACTTCAATAGTGTAGTGGAGGACAGGGGTTCAAACCTCGGCACGTCATTCCTTGAACATCACCAGTTACAGCCAAAACTTATATTACCATGCAACTACATGCTATTTCTGACTTTACGAACATAGTGCTGATTCTAGCCCAAGTTTTTCCTTTCATACGGGCACCTGTCGATGACTCTGTCACCTCGCTAATCCCTACGTAACTTAGGCACTTGCTCAGATGAGATCTACATTATTAATCTACATATCATTCTACTCCTTTTCCCCCCTCAATTCCTTCTCAGCACTAAATAAACAAATTATAATAACATGCAAATATATCCACTAAAAGGGGTCCCCTATTCCATACACTAACACAGGATCACTCCCTTCCCATATCTAATTAATTAATTGAAACAAAACTGAATAAAAGGATTCCCGACCATTCTTGGGCGGATTAAACCTATTTATATGTTATTTTAACCCTATACTTCATGACTATTATTTACAAAGGGAAATACTAGCATTGGAAAGAAACATAACTTGGTACTCAACAGTTGACGTCTTCGGCCCTGCCCGGAGGATCCGGAGGCCTGCCCATGTTGGATTACTCCATGGCGCTGGATCCTGTAGTCCTGGAGTTCAGAAGTTCCATATCTTGTCTTGCGTAATCCATTTTAGTAACACACGGATCACTGAAACTAGATTGTAATTCACACAATTTATCAATTTCTTGCACACGTGTTACCGTTCACTCCTATTACTTCTTTGTCTACCCACTGCCAGTTACAAGGAGATGAATATATCGGCTACTTTCAGCTAGTCTATTACACTGTTAAACCGGGCGTTCCCTGCATTCGTATGATGCAGAATTTTCTATCCCTATCTTCTGTATGGTCTAATAGTTAAGGAACACTCCTCACTAGATTGTTAATCAGTTAATAATCTGACCTACGCTCTGTTCAGAAACAGCGTGATTTTATACAGTTCTTTGTTCTGCTCGAGAAATTCTAAGTACTATCAAGTAGTTGTTATGCAAAATCCTACTTCATCTTTCACGAAGTCTTAGTCTACTTTGCAACCGATATCTTAAGTATATCTCATTACCGTACTCGTCTGTTGCCTATCACAAATTATAATCACAAAAAGAAAAAAAAAACTGAAAGATTTTCCCTGCCGCTTTGTTCACAGAGTATACCAAGGAGCGGTAATCCGATAGCGAAGCGACCGTCGTTTCCCGTCGAAAGCTCCTCAACGACTACTCCAGTTCCCTGGAACTGCAAAAAACTTATACTAGCCCCGGTGGTAGGGGCGGTTTAGTGACTTCATCCCCACTCTTATTTTGACTGCTCCTGGATAAACCAGCCTGTCGAAATTAGCAATACGCTAGACTGTGTGACTCGGATATGCACAAGTACGCTATGCCATGCGGAATTTGATATGTTCGGCGGATCTGCCGTAATTAATTTATCATCTTGGAGGGGAAATAGGGAATCCCCAAAAGCATCTGGTTTCAGCCATGGCGTCCGTACGCTACGGGTCTTATATAACTTGTTTACCAACGCCTTTCGCTTGGAGAGTATTTTCTATCAGAACTCTTGACTTTATAATTCCACCAAAATTCAGCACACTCCTCTAACAGGTGCAGTTTTGTTAATCAAGCCTTATTTACGCCAAAAATGCATTAAATTTAGCCCGATCGCTCTGGCATCGCTGTACGCTTGCAGATGTTTTCCAATATGGAGTCGCTAAATAGTGTTCTTCTCCTGCTTCTTCTATGACGTGTGCCTAGCTCGGGGATTCCTTAAGCCACCCAGTGGGCGAGTGAAGGCGCCTCTCTGGCGGGCTTCGTATTGCACAACCTGACGATACCCCCAGCATCCACACAAAGAAAGCTTGCTGCCAGCCTCCTTACCAAGCATATCACTTGAAATAAATACTAATTGTGCCGGTACGGTCACAACACATATATACACACATACGCAGTACTCAGATATTTGGGAACTTAGGCCGGATTTTACATACTCTGCTTTAACACACTGCTGCTTCTCACGAAGCGAAGTCTTTCACGGGCTTAACGGTTTCCTTTGTAAAGCCCCAGCTGGGGGAGAAAGTGTCCACCCCCACACGACCTAAATACTTATAGAGAGGGAGAGTATTTCCTCCGCTCAAATGTTTCAAACATACTAACAGCTCCGCGGTAGCAGGCTAATTGTTCTCCACCATTTACGGCTTACACATATATTTTAAACTGTTTGGGTTGCTCTGCGGGCTACACACTCTAACTGCGTCACCTAAGATGCACTACTGCATAATTCAAAGTTTCGTCTTCGCCCTGCATAGACTGAACACTCGTAAAATCTGTCAATTTAATACTCCACTCACTTGGGTGGTTTTAAGTACCTTAACAACCCAACTACTGTTTATAAAGCGTATTTCCACCTCCACTGTAGTAATAAATACACACAATTCTGTACCTTTGTACTTGAATACGGAGCAAAGTTAAGACACGTCTGACCCCCACAAGACTCTTGATGATGACTGACTCGTGAGAAGCCACTACTCGGGGGATGTTGGCGCACTAATCGGCGTAGGAACACTAATTCTTGCCACTAAAAATCCCAACCAAAGGAATGCTGGGTAGCTCCAAAATAAAGTTGCTAAAAACATAAAATGCCTTGTACACACAAATTGCATCAATTCTTGTTACTGCCATGATGCATCGTGACTCTAAAATTGTTCGTAATTTCTTTTACAATACAGTAGGCGTTAGTTGGACTATATCTTCTGCCGCGTTGATAAACCACTCTCCACGCTGGCAAGGGGTTCCCACTGCCGGTGATAACAAACATCTGGATACACAATATTCCAATCCATTTGCCACAAACCAATAAGTTAGTTCAGAATTACTACAATAATTACTGACATCTCCTCTTAATATAATCTTCCTTAAATACTGACAGGGATTAATTACAAGCCACATCTCATTTGGTCGCGGTAATTTTGAAATTATTTAAATGCAGCAATCTGATTGGAGCGCATACTCCGATGTTCATCTATATGGACGAGTTCATTCCAAAATAAGGGGATTCGGGTATTTAGAACCATGATTCTCCATCCCAGTCACTCCTGCCAGTACTTTTCCACTCCTATTACGCAGTTCCCAAAAGATGATGTAATAACAGGTGTCCCAATAATTTATTTTTAGCAGAGAGAGAAGCGTGGGTTCCTATCAAGGCTTCATTCTCACGAGCTAGCTACCAGAAATTTCCAATGCTGTCCCTTTGTTTAAGAACGCTGGCCATTACTATTTATTAACAAATACAATTATTAAAATGTTGCCAATCAGACTCATCCGATGGGTGCACTACTAGCCATTATATGTGCAGTGCAGTGGTGTCATGACATAAATAAAAGGGTCAAAATACTTAGTGGATCTCGAGCAGCGTTGAAGTCTATAGATAAAAATATAATATGAACTCGTTAGCAGTTGCTCACCAAAACCGTCGTATCTGCATTTCCTGGATTCGCGGACATACTGGATCCATCGGAAATGAGAGAGCTGATCACCTAGCAAAATCTGCTGCTCAATCAGATCTGGAAGTCATGTCTGACAGTTCTCCCTTATGCTATACGAGAAGACAAATCAAAGAAGATATCTTGAATCAATGGAACTTCCTTTGGACCTCTGCTTCAAATGGATCCGTTACTAGAAGGATATATTTTCCCACAGTTTACAACCGAATTCAGCGCAAACCTTTGGTGTCAAATTTTGAATTAGCACAATTTATGTCAAGCATAGAAATTTCCAGTCATATTTTGAACGTTTTAAATTTTTTTTGACACCTGTCTTGATTTTTGTGGGTCTACTTAAACAGTTGAACATTTAATATTTGATTGTCCTGTGTTTGCAAGAGCAAGATTTGATTTGGACTCTCATTTGAACTGCTGTAATATTCAGCTTTCACAACCACTATTCCATATCATCATACAGAAATGCCGTTAGAAATATTTCCTGATTTTTCTTCATCGCATCGTTCGTAAACTGGTTCTGTAAATCACCATCATTATGTTTAACTTATAACTGTATGTTTCATCTATAACCCTAAGATACTTTGTAAAATACGGTTCATTTGTATTGGATATTCATAATAGTATAAGACAATATCTTCAGAGGGATGATCATATTAATGAGGATGTAAATAAAGCTTACTGATCTCTTCGTACATTTATGAGGGCATTTAGGGAACGTGTTAAGAACTCGAAGGAGAGGTCTTATAAGTCACTGGTAAGACTCCAAACATAGTATGATTCCACTGTATGGAACCCTCGCAAAGATTGCTTGGTTCGAGAGCTGGACCAAAGGAAAGCAGCATGATTTATTCTGAGTGATTTCTGACAAGAGCTGGATGTTTGTGTTGCCCTTAACGTTCCTTTCCTCACATTTAACACTCTACACTTCCGCAATTACACTTACACTCAGGTTCCTCTCATATGGTGAAAGTAGTGGCAAAAGATGTGCAGAGGTCGACGCCGCGAACAAATATCATTTTAAAAAGAGCTTAAATGGAGTTAATTTGGAGATATTGTTGGAATTCAATTGTGAAGATGGGTTAGTGACTGGAACAACTGGATAATTTACCAGTGGATATGTACGATACATTTCGAACTTCTTTGACATCATTTATAATTTTATTTCATCACTGATATTTTAAAAATAATCAAAATAATAGCAATCAAGTCAACTTGAATATATAACATAAATATTGTAGGATCCATCTAGCACGAAATAAAGGCCACAAATGGTAAAGGAATAAGACCTATTTGAAATTTTCAATATTAAATTCATTAAGTAGAGAACAGATGCTTCTCTCTTTGTCGAGAACAAGCAGAAAACTCTTCTAGGATGTTAATCATTGTGAAGTAACTTTTGCGTCAGGGTATACAAATCACTGGCAATTAAGTGAGAAGATATGGAGGAATGTATAAGTTCATGACGAGGACTACCCAAGCTCTACATGAGCACGGTGCATTCAGTCGTTCGCAGCTATGGACGTGGTGTCCGTACGAAGATGTGCTTGAAGTAACAGTCAGGTAATATACGCCATTTTTCTAACTTATAACCACATTTACAATACGGAGGAGGAACGAAACATTGCAATTTAGGTCGATAACCTTCGATGTTAGACCCCTTTAAACAACAAGCATCATCATCAAGAAACATTGAAATTAGAATTCCACAGAAAATAGTCTGACATAGCTCACGATACCCATAACCGGGGATGAATCTAGATAAGTATTAACGGTTCTACCATGTACAAAATATTGATTCGTTCGAATCATTAACTCGACCGCGGAAATAACTCAGAATGTTCTTACTTCGATCGTGCATGTCACTAAAATTAATTCGAAAACTTAACGAATTACTAAGTTAACTTCATTCGTAATTATATGTTATGCTGTCATTTGGTAGATCTATGTGATATTGAACCACAACTAAATGAAGAGAAAGTTCTTAATACAAACATACGCTTGGTGATATATTGTCCACTTAATTATATAATGTCATTATGGTTTAATTGGTAACATTCTTGAGTGACGTCTGTTTCTCCCTAGTTCTAGCTAATTGCTTTGCGTCGCACCGACACAGATAAGTTATATGGCGACGACGGTATAGGAAAGGCCTAGGAGTTGGAAGGAAGCGGCCGTGGCCTTAATTAAGGTACAGCCCCAGAATTTGCCTGATGTGAAAATGGGAAACCATGGAAAACCATCTTCATGGCTGCCGACAGTGGGAATCGAACCCACTATCTCCCTGATGCAAGCACACAGCCGCGCGCCTCTAACCGCACGGTCTCCCTAGTTCTTACAGGTCAAGGTTAATGTCGTTTGCAAGGAACCGGAACCCTCTATCTTCGTTCATTGATGGGCCACATGATATTAATTTAAACTCCATTACTGTTCACTTTAAGTTCATTTAAATTAAAAGGGTAATAAAATTCTTGCGATTCGAAGTCTCAAAAATAATTCTTTCATACTACAAACTACACCAGAATCCGTAATTGATATAATTTAGCGTGAACTCAAATGAAAAAAAAGAAATGTAACGATTTCGAAGAACATGGACCGGCGAGCATTTTGTAGTTACAATTCATCGTACTCAATATATTTGAAGGCGGAATATAATTTATAAAAGATTGTCATTGTAGTATATTGATTAAATACGATTACTTAAAGAAAATAAAATGGGTACCATGAAGGAGCTATTGTAGGGGTACGTAAGTGTGTAGAAGCACAGAACATGATAGTATAAATGAAACATTAAAATATTGTACCACACTAAGAATTTATCGCAGGGTAACAAACGCATTCGCGTGATGCACGTAGTACGGTCTTTGGACCACGCACAGTACTGAGACACATCGAGCTCTATAGCTGCGGTCGCTTAAGTGCGGCCAGTATCCAGTATTCGGGAGGGAGTGGGTTTGAACCCCACTGTGCGCAGTCCTGAAGATGGTTTCCGTGTTTTCCCATTTTTACACCAGACAAATCCTGGTACTGTACCTCAATTAAGGCCACGGTCGCTTCCTTCCCCACTCTTAACACTTTCCTATCCCATCGTCGTCATGAGTCCTATCTGTGTCAGTGTGACATAAAGTCAATTGTAACAAAACGTACTGAGACAGGCGACGATATGTTTGATCAAACAGGCATACAGACCACGGATGTTCTCCTGAGGAAGATCCTACCATATCCGGTGCAAATGATCCTCGAAATCTGCCGTAGTTGTCACTGGCCAAGTCTAGTCCCAGTTTTTCTTGATGGACGAGAGGTCTGCAGACGCTGCGGGCAACGGAAGCATGTTGACGTCATGAAAGCAGGCCTGGTTTGTTAAGCCACGCATTACCCTGACGGAAAATAGGGCTGTCGACCCACTCTAAGGGCAGAGAGTCATGTGTGGAAGTTTGTTTGCGCCTAGGGTCAGCACTCAGTCCATATTATTGTTGTATCTGATTATGGATTTGCTGGTCAAGTCCAGGCTACCACTGAGTATTATGGTTGCGATTTATGTTGGTGGTTTGAAAAGTATGAACGTGGTATGAAAGCACAGGGCGAGTCAAGCAAGGGTTACCGTACAACGTACCCATAGGCCCGTAGAAAACCCATCCATTATGAATCGGTAATCAGATTGGAAAAACAGACAGAAAAGGATATAACTTTTCCCAGTACAGTTAGTGATGAAACAGCTCTTCCTTAGCGTGTGGACAAGCTTCATACGATGTGATGATATCTCTGCTATTCAGCCTCATGAATATTCAGAATTTATATGCGAATTGCATTTTCAATTCTTCCATATCTCCGTCTGAAGATCAGTGTAAGAGTTTCAGCGTCCGAGTGCCAATATAACGGGTTTGGATTATTAGAGCTTGTTAAATAGGTACAGGAAGTTACATAAGAGGACATTTTCAACGTGCCCAGGCGTATCTATATTTACTAAAAATGAATCAAACGGGAGAAGATAAAAAGCTATAGAACGAATGGAGAACTTATTCATGAAATTCAGTACAATACAATGTATTTCAAAGTTCAAAATTTGTAACAAAATAAACTCAGTAATGTCGATTGAGATAATAATTATCGTTAGACGTGTAACGTAATAATTTTGTACCTCTCTAAACGCTGACTGAAACGAATGTGTAGTTCAGTTCCAGTCCCGTCGTCAAGGAGTAGTGAAGCTGCTTCATACCCAAAGTTTGCGGGTTCAGTTTCCGGTCAGGTAAAGGAATTTAACCCGGGTTTGCGGGCCACTCAGTTGTCCACTTGGCCTACGTGAGAAAAATATTGAAAATATATGTAACGGTGAAATAGCAGTCCATGTCTGGAAAACCAAATATAACGGTCGAGGAGATTCGTTATGGTAACCACTGCCTCATCTCGTAATTTGCAGTTATTCAGAATGAGCAGTGGTCGCTTGATAGGCCACGGCCCGTTAAGGCTGTAGTTCTATGGGGTTTGGTATTGTTTAGGCATGTAATAAAATTGAATTGGGGTTTATGTACAGTGAAACACTTAAACTAACACTGCTGATATATTTTACGGGTTTTAAGCAAAATGCATGCTTGTTACAAAACAACAGATCGCGTTTACTACTTCTCGTAAACATGCAATAATGTTTCGTCACTTTCTACATCGACTATCAACTTAAAATTCTCTATTTGGTACATGATCACAATCTTGAACATCCTCCCTACCCTGATCGGTTGACTTCTAAGGGAACGAATAGGTGTACTGGCCTTATGACCATGGAGCGATCCGGGAGCTGAAGAATGACTGGAATCGACTTTAATTGCTTTGTGGAATAGTAACGAATAGCGAACATGGGCTGCTTATCACATTTGTGATAGAAAGCCCGTGCACATAACGTGTGTGTCCGGTTGTTGGGTGAAGTATTCTTCCTTAGGATGTGGTCCAGAAACAGCAGAGGACTATAACTGCACGGAATGATTTTCATACGTAGACTTACATAGCTCATGTGAACAAGTTATTCTTTCCATCAGTGGTATCGGTCATAGCTATTAAGAGCCTTGTCATAATCGTAATTGAACTTGTAGAAGTGTCCAGCATAGTGATTGATCAGTGAATCATCAGGTGTTATAGTAAGGTCATGTATGATGGCCATCTGTGCATCCTCTTGTCCCTAAATGGGTAGGGCATTGACCAAAGGCCCTTGGCGCAGCAAGCGTTATTTTATGGACAGTCGGCTTCTGAGCAAGGGCAGTCATGTACAGCTGTTTAGCACGACCCAAGTAATCATCTGATGCAGCGCTACCCACCGTATGGCGTGGCATAAAGTTAGAGCTCCGGAAGTCTTTGCGACTTTGGTAGTGTTGTCGAGATGTCAGACTGCCAACTGCAGGACCTCTGAGCGTTTGCTTTTCGATAGATAGCGCTGGCGAGACCGCGGTACATTTTCGCTAAGTGCACTATGGTGGCAGCTCATTGAGGTCTTCTCTAGTAGCTGTAACTCTTCGACATATGGCTTGGCAGTTATATTCTTGTAGACCATACAAATACAGCCGAATACGTTTCCAAGATTCAAGTTCCACTGCCGGTATTCAGGGTCCACCTCGACAGCTTTCTTCACAACCTCTAGCTCCATAGCATTGCTCTCATTGCGGTACTCACAGAAAACAGCTCCATGCAGAGCCAGAACTGCAGCTTGGCTAATCGACTTGAGTTCGTCGTGCGTGAGAATACAGCTTTGTGCTAATTTCAAGGTACGATTTACATTCCCAGAAAGCATCGTGACTTGTGCCAAACTACTGACGACGGGATACCATTAGCCCGTCAACCTTTCGTGTTCAGCCGAATCCGTAACTTCCACTTCTGCGTTCTCTGGATATTCCTCTTCCTCTTTCTGGCCGTCCTGTCGTATGTTACACTCTTTAAAACGGTGTTCTTTCTTAGAAGATTTATTCCGCTGATTCAGATGATTCTGATTCTCCTCACTTCCAATACTGTCACAAATTAATTTGGGCTCTTCAGTCTGATGTCAACTGTTTACTTTTGCGAATCGTTCAGTGTATTCCTTCAGCAACTGGTGGCACTGCTCCAGCTCTTTATGGCTCCCTGGTAGGGACATGCTTTCGCCTTCTCGTAGCACAACACCAATCGAATCACGATCCGACGGAAGATGTTAGGCTTACCACTTCTGAACTCTCGTTCTTTATTTCTCACATAGACTCGAATTTCTGTCTCGTATTCCAACGATTTGAATCACGCCGTATCCAGCCGAGGGCCACCATAGAGTCAGTCCATATTGTAGCTCACTTGCTGTCAAATCCTGTCGACTGGTAGAAATATTTCATGGTATGGGAACCTATCAAAGCGGCCAGAAGTTCAAGTCGTGGAAGAGTAATCCCTTTGTCTGGAGACAATCTGCTTTTACTGCAGGCCAAATGTATTGAGAAATTATAGTCGGTTACCGTTCTTGAGTACAATTCGGCCCCATGTGCTCTCTCAGAGGTGTCACAGAACAAGTGGATATGCGTGACGTTTGAAATCTGTTTGCATATTCCAATCCCTCTCAGGATGTTTATAAGTGATTGATGGTTGATGACTGGTTGATGCTTGAGATCCAAAGTCACCATTTTAAGGCTACATTCTGGAGAAGAATCCTACCCAACTCCATGCCTCGACACCAAGTATCCTGGAAGATCACCTTTACAACAATTGAGTTGAATGAGAATGAACTCAGAGGATCGTAAAATCTTGCTGTTCCTTGAAAGAGCTGACGTTTCGTAGTAGGAACGCGAGCTAGTTGTTCAGTAATTTTCCTCTGATCGAAAATAAGACAGTCCAATTCTCTATTCCACCTGATACCTAATACACCAGTTCCTTGTTTGATATCTCACCTCTTAAATTGCCATACATTCTTTAGTGTTTCTGATTTCGTTGCTCATTTATTCGTTGGTAGTCGTATCTGTCTGAACCTAGAGCTTACTTCGTAATATAAGCTTATGACTCCACTGTCGTCGTCAGCACCAGAAACGAAGTCGTCCATAAATGTACTCTGATCTAAGAGTTCTGTTACTGTGTGGAATGTGTTACTTCACATTGAAGCCAGTTCACGTCGAGTGGTAGATGGAAGAAAAGGACCACACGTGAGACCAAACGGTAGGGGCGTGAACCTGTACGTGACATTTTCATCTGCTGTTTGTCTGCTACCATCTTCCCACTTCTGGACGTGATACGAGAAACATTACGTTAAGTCTCTGTATTTCTCATCTAAGTACAGTTTGCAAAAAGGCTTGAGTTCCGCCCCCGAGTCTGTCTCGTGTGACGAAGCACCGAAAACAATCCTCCATTTGATTGCTCCATTTCACTCTTTCTTGACAGCATGGTGTGGCAGGCAGAAAACATCTGTTAGATTACCTTCTGTAGTATTTCATTGTATCCCTTTTAATCATTGTCAGTCATTTCTAGAAACTCAGTATTATCATGAAATTTCCTGTCAAGTGATCTAAAGCGATTCTTAGCGTTGATGCGGTTCGAAGGCAAGATGACTTCCTCTTTTCTCGGTAGAGAATCTACTCTCCGCCCTTATTCCATACGAAACGAATCGTGAAACTGTTGAAGAATGGTAGTGTCCTTCCTAGAAAGTTTACTACCTTGCCACTCTCTTTTTCCCATGGTCTCTAAATCCCATAATTGTCGCATGCTGTCGTCTTTAGGCTCAAATTCTTGACTTGTGTAAACATGATTTATAGCGACATGATGGACTGTGATTCCTGTCTTGTTTCCGCTAAGAACCCAACCCAAGTGAGACGGGAGAAGTACTATGGACTCAGAAAGGCGTATTGGTTGGAGATCTCGGACCACCTTCTAGTAATAATCACCACCTGTGAAAAGTTCGATAGGGAGGTCACTTTCATTGTCCTTGGGGTCTTCTTATTGGAACGCTCGGGCGCGTGATACGGAATATACATCGTGTGAAACGGCAGGAAGCGGGGAATACTTGTTTTCTCTCTCAAAAGCCGTTGTCATTATAGTAGTTTACGTCCACACCCCCCTGATATTAAACTGGACAACCCTGCGTGTTGGAGCCGTGTGTTGAACACGATCAAATGCCTTAACAGGAAATTTCCTCTTTTCGACAACTATAAGCTTGAGATGATCCACGAGGCTTGTTATAATGAAACTGGATAGACTTCCACCATATAAAATACATCGCGTAAGCTAGGTCAGTCCAGCGGGCCAGTTATCCAAACCCGAGCAGTTTGAAGATACGTGAAGTTGGGCGTGTTTACGTCGGCCTTGACCACCGCTACAGCTTCTCGCTGATCTCGTTCACAGCTAGACACGTAGTGTGATTTCCTGCACTTGGAGCAGAATACTTTATTCTACTTCGCACAGATTTTAGAGTGATGGCGTCTTCTAAGACAAAGGAAGCATCTCGTCGCATTCTCCAGCTTTTCAGTTCTCGCCTGGTAGTTATTTATTCTTTGACAATCTTGACCCCAGTGACCTTGATTATCACAGGAAAATGAAATACGGTTCTGTGACTTGTGATTTTGTCTTCGGCTTGTTAGGTCTGGTATTAACATGGAAAGTTGCTGACGTCGGAGTGTAAGTAGTCGATAGTGGCCAGTCACTTCGTATCTTCTGCGTAGTCAAGGCACACTCCACCTCTTCGTTCAAAAACTGCATTAGAGGCGAGATAATGCTTTCTGGTATTTCCAACCTCTTGGCGTTAAGAAGCCATCGGAGACTAAGGTCGTCAGGGGATGCGCGAATAATTTTAGGGGCTAACAGTTTTCCATAGACGTCTACATCTTCACCGAGTGCTTTCAGCGCTTTAAACCGTCGGTGGCACTCGCTATACGTTATATTGAGAATCTCGGGACTGTGGAAATGTGCAGGTTGCAGATGATCCAAGAAATCCAGGTGGAATTATCCTATTTTTATCCCCATAACGGGACTTCAGAATATTCTTCACCTGTTCGTAAGTATCGGCCATTACTGATATTCCACCCACCAGAAGTGTGGGCTCACCGTCGAGGTATCCTCGAAGGAATACATGCTTATTTATCACCGATACCGCAGTGTTCTTGTCCACTGAAGCTTCCAACCGTTGTCATGATTCTACGTCTCCTAAGAAAGTCTCTATTCTAATAGTCGGAAGCTTAACTTCGGGAGTAGGTACGGGTGATATTATATGGCTGAACAAGCATGTGCGTCCTGGAAATTCTTTGTAGTTATAAGTTTATTAGCCTTCCTGAATGCACGTTTAGTACTGTCTATGTAATATTCACAGAGTTGTTCATCCTCGTCATAGTCGTCGTTCTCAATTAGTTCGTGCGTAGCATTATCTTGAACAATTAAGCTCTGAAAACTGACTTGAAGGCGTTCCATGCAGTGTTTTATATTGTCAGAGCCGCAACAGTATCGCTGAAATCATTTATCTGTGTGGTGAAACATGTAATGTTTGAATGCTGAGTAATGCGTTTCCTTTCTAGCTTGTCAAGCGAGGGCTTAGACGTTCTTTCTTGTTAGTTTAATAATGAAATACGGTTCTGTGACTTGTGATTTTCTCTTCGGCTTGTTAGGTCTGGTATTAACATGGAAAGTTGCTGACGTCGGAGTATAAGTAGTCTGTTTCCAGTCATTCTACCGGGTCAGGAATGGAATGGATGAAGCCCCATCTAGCGGCGAGGATAGGAGCTGCGCCGGCTGCCGAAGCCTGTCGCACTACTCTGGGGCAATATTTAATATTCCGTGAATTTCCTCGTAACGACTCTAGCTGTCTGAAAGTTTCCTCCTCATGTACTCGTTGTTACACCAATGCTCAAGAGATAGCGCTAGTTGTCACCCTGCCGTTGTTGGAGACTCCTAGAGATTGTATCATAATTGTAGGTTATATGACAACATGGCGGTTAAAATACATCGCACTTAAATATGGTCGCTGCCGGGACAAAACCTCCTAGCCTCTGTGAAATATTTTAGCTTGGAACTTTGGTCGGAAAGTTTCTATCATCTAAGGTGCAATGTTGTGTGAATATTGTGAAGGCATTGTCGCTGTCTATAATGTTTGTGCTGCGGGTCTGTATATCTCGAAAAATATTGTAAAATATTAGGTTTTCTTCCGGCAACGACGATAGACTGTGGTAACATGAGATGATTAAAGTCAAGGAGCACTTAAGCGTTAATAAAAAGCACACTATTAGTGCTCTAACAACATTAAGAATAGTATTAGTGCCGTGTAGGCACTTAACTGTTGCTCGTCCTGGTGAAACATAGGTTGACGGACGGCCGATAAGTTCAGTTTCACAAGTTTTTCAATCAAAACCTGTCATATTACATCTTCTCCAAGACAAAAATTCTTGTATTTTGCCCTATAATGTTTTTAGATTCCGGTCAGGCTAATGCCGAATTCGAACCAAGAACATCATAGTGACCCATACATCCAAGAAAAGATGTATGTACGGCACATGTCTTACCTTACCGGCGTATCCACAATCCGCAGCTCAGTAGAACATGAATCAGGGGATCAGGGTAAAATGTGGGCATAAAAGATAGGTGGATACGACATGATGCAGGGTAAGAGAAAATCCTACCAAAAATATCTAATAGAAAACATCGCTGCATTCAAAGTTTTACAATCAGGGATTTATTACATAAAAATATACTATTTACAAATATAAGAGCTTTCAAATGTGACTGGGGTAAAGATAAGGTTGAGCTGATGACTACCAGTTCACTGCCTTCACGAAACAGCTTTGCTGTAACAAGCATGATACAAATGTGTAAGTAATGAAATAAAGAGAAAATGGATATCTGCTGAAATACACATCTAACAGTAATTTCCATAAAATGTTTCTATGCCTCGTACCATCGAACCCCGGTGCAAACAAATATAAACACATAATGTACAGTGCCCTGACCCGGTCTCGATCCCTGGTCCAATGAAGAGCAAGGCGTTGAATAACCATATACAAGAAAAACAATATCAAAGGAACACCACCACCTTGTCCAAGGGGTCCGTATCAAACGGGCAAGTGTTAAAATAAAGCAGAACAAACAGAACTAAAATCTCTCCCTGCGTCAAAACATCAAGGTCGTCCTCTCCCTCACTACACACTCGACAAGCTGCAGACAGCAATATAACCGAGTTTCAAGACTGTGACGTCAGGCACAACCAACCCTCACCAGCCGTGCACTCGACAGGCAGCAGTCCACACAATTTATGAGCTCAGCTGACTTACTTTTAGCTGAGTGCTAAGAAACTTCGCCTTTCAAAGTACCTCACATAATCTGGCTGCTAAAAGCGCTCTCTTAAATACACATGGGCTACACGCCTCATCTCAATATCACCAGCAATACAACAAATCTTATTTCCGCCTCCCATGGGCTCAACCTTGATAATACAAAGGCACAATTCAGTACGCTATAGTCACATAGCCATAATACGGCATCTCAAATGCATCCAATACACTCTCAAACTGTGCTGGGACTCTCTCATATCAATTCATACAGTCAGCTACATGCATAATGCCCACATCTCAAACATACGGACTTGCTCACCCTGTCAGTAAAGCTAGGTGAGTTACGGGGTAAATCCTGATCTCAAATACACAACCTACGTCTGCAGAGACATATGCCTAAACGCTACACAATAAACAGTGCCTGCCTGTCAGACTTACCTAACATGACCAAGGGAGTTCGACCTGACCCATGAAGATTACACGTACACTAATATAATACTATCGAAATGAAATAAAATCACACCAACAAGGAATACACAACCTATCATCTACCCTAATGTACGGGGTTCGAGCTTGAGGCCTAGCTCTTTATTACCAAGAATTTTCCTACCATAAACTAACCTGTTGGCTGACGGCCCCCCTGTTCCTATCTAAATTTAAATGACATGCTTGAAACAGAATTGGAAAGCTCTGACCTTATATGATTGATGACATGACGGAGCGGCCCTTCCTGTGGACCACTGAATTTACCACATCATGACAAACTGCGACGCTTGCAGCAGATACTGGTGAACGACTGGAGCAATTCTATCTTGCGTGAATCCTTCTTGCAGCTCCTTAGATGGTTGGAAGATGTTCCCTTCGATGTCGCGCTGATCAGGTACGCCCACGTTCCTGGATCGATTCCCGATGTCGTGCCGGCTTCAGCTCCCGTTGTGGCTTCCTCGCAATAATGATGAAGAAGCTAGTACTGGCTTGATGCAGGGGTAATTCCTTGCAGATTCAGTAGTACTAGTTGTATGTGCAGCTCGAAGATAAAACGTTGTTCTAGGTGCCGACTTGCAGCATGACGACTTCGTTCAAGCAGCCTTACGGTCAGAGAATGAGGCTGATGTGCCAGGCGGCCTTGCATTTATAATCAGGTTGGCGTAGCCACGCCGCTTGATCGCGTGTAGGATACGCGCGCCCGCGACTCGAAGTTTTCCCGCACAGAGCACGTCAAGTACCCTACTTAACGAATGCATTTATGATTGCAGCTATATTGCATATCAAAATTAAGCACAAATTATGCAGGTTGCAATTCTTGTATCAGATCCAATGCATCTCTTTCGTAACCAACGATATTAATTTAATTCCTTCTCCCCTCCGAAAGTTAGTTTGCCGGGATCCGGGGAGCGTCCCCAATCTTCATTAAGTGGCTTGGCTTGGAACATCAATCCCTAGAATGAGGCTTCTGGAAATTTTCATCATGATGCTCTAGCTCTCTTCCCACGAGAACGCTTCTTCTGGAATCTTTTATGAAATAAACTATAAAACAATGGCTTCCTGGGTGATCTCAGGTAATCCCAATATCTAATACTAAAATCTATACTATTGGTCCATGAACTGAATGGTTCAGTATGTTATCTTCTCTTGTATTCGCAGGTTCCAGCACCATGACAGGTTTTACGGGTGTTAAGTGAAACGCGTGCTTGTTACAAAACTGACAGATCGTGTATATTACTTCTCTTAAACTTACAATAATCTAGAGTCTGTTTCGTCACTGTCTACATCAACTATCGACATACAAAACTAACATTCTCTATTTGGTACATGATCATAATCTTAAACAACTGCCTTCACTGTAAGAGTTGATCAGCGCCTCCGCTAACGTTTACAGTCTTACCATCCAGGGAAAATGAATGCAAAAGTGTCACGCATTTATGATCCACGACCACTACATCCTGTGAAGTAATTATTTATTTATCTATTTCATAACTGTTTACGCACGTGTTATTTGTTTTATTTATTCAATTACAGACAAATGTGTGTGATTTTATATTTATAAACAAGTGCAAGCAAATAATTTGCTGTTATCGCTGGTAGAATACGTGCTCGTGTCTATGTAGATCATGCGTGATCTGTTTTAACGAATGGGAAAATTATGAAGTTTTATTTGATCTGTTTAATATCTGATGAATATTCATCAGGTAACACGACCATCGACGTAAGACAAATATGGGCAAGAGACTAGTATATATAAAATGTTTGTGCCTTGGAAAGGATATTGAGAGAATTCTCTTCGGTTATGCAGTGATAAACTCCCTGCATGGTGGAGTCCGAGCCTCTGGATCCGAAGAACGCGGATTCAAATTCCTCAGAGCTTGTCAGACTTTTGGAGGCTGAAGAAAACTCATTTGTCACTCTACGTCGTACGATGTCGGCTTGTACGAGATCTCTTGTGAAATATTAGTTGTTTAAGATGATCGAATTAAGAAGGACAAGCCCATATAATTGCCATTCGTAGATCTATTTTTTAAAGGAAGGCATGCCATAATGTTGATTGGACCAAACTATTTGAGATTCTGAAGTGAAGATCTGGAGAAATTGCTGAATGGTATGGACACATTCTCGGAGAAGGAGTACAGTTTATGAAAATACATCCAAACCACAAGTAATGGAGTGCAATAGAACAATGTCAGGCGATGCAGCAAATATTAGATTAGGAAGTATGTGGAAATTGTTACCCGGGTAGTAGAGGAACTAATAATTGCAGAAGTAAGGAGGACATAAAATGTAGACTAGCACAAGTTACGCAGGACTTTCTTGAGATAATAAATTTGTTCCTTCGAACAATGGTATGGGGATTAGAAGAAAGACATTCCTGTGGAGAGTAGCATTGTATGGAAGTGAAACGTGGACAGTAACGAAAGGAAGTGAATAGAAGATTTTGAAATGTGGTGTCAGAGAAGAATGCTGAAGTTGTGATTGGCAGGTCGAATCACAAATGAAGATATACTGAATCGAATTGGTGAAATGAGAACGTATGACGAAATTTGACCAGAAGAAGAGATAGAAATATAGGACTCACCATAAAACACACAAGACTTGTTCAGTTAGATTTAGAGGGAAGTGTAGGTTGTAATTACGGCAGGGGAAGACCGAGGCATAGATATGACATCAGATTAGAGTAGATGTACGAAGTTGTGTTTAGGTAGAAATAAAAAGGTTAGCGCAGGATAGGGTGGCATGGAGGGCTGCATCAAACCAGTACATGGAATGATGACCCAAACAACAAAAACAACAAGGTTACAAAATTACAACAAACTCGGACATAGATCGCTCAATGGAGATAATGTTCATTCTGCCATCTGGTAGTGCAAAACATAACGTTGAAATTGATGCACTGGGAGCCTTCATGGCTTCAAATTAAAATACCTGCACATTGTAGATGATGCCATACGATTATGATGATGATGATGATCTAGATGGAGATGACGGTGATGATAATAATAATTTATGATTATTATTACCGCCCTTGCTGGCGAGTTGTAGTGTTTACAGTGCACTATGTCTCCTGGTATGGGCTATATCAAATTTGTTACTTTCATTGACCTGTCTCAGTCTCATCCTTGGCTTTGACAATATGAAAGTGGCTGAGGTATGAGTGATGCTAGTAATACCATTCCTTATGCAGCCAGTCCCTGTTATGAATGGTGTGAAAATGTCGCTCATAGGGTCGGTTGGTGCATGCATTTCAGTGGGCTTGGCAGACTGATATGTAATAGCAACGGCTGGCTCGGTGAGGAAAGCAACGGGAAACTACTTCACTCCTCGTTTCCCTAGTACGCCTCTTCAGTGACGCCTAGGCTATTTCTGATAGCTGTTGGCGAAGCTGCAGAGGATCAAACCAGCCTTCGGGCTGAATACCCAACATACAACATACATGATTATTATTATTTTTATAATAATATTGACTCAATGTGTGTGTAATATGTGAACTTTAGGCTCATAAATTGTTAGAATGAGAGATCTGGTAATTGTTTGAGTAAGTGCAGGTCATGTTCGAAAGTCAGTGAGTGAATCAATATACAGGAGCTACGCACATATGGTTAATGTCTATGAATGAAAGAGCAATGTTCCCCACATTACTCTCCTTCAACTCATCTGGATTTTGTTCCCACTGTGATAAATAGGATTCGATAGCTGAGCCATTTAAAAACCTCTTGGTAATTGCAAACTAAAATGGGGAAACTTAATTTCTGGATGGCCTACATACATCCCTACGTTACGGTACGGAAATGCTAATTTTTTTTACTTAACGATAGGGAAATGAACGGAACAAAAATTGTTTTGATAGACTGTATATTCATGTGTGGCTGGGACGCGTGACCTGTCTTAAGGATCATAATGGATTGAAAGAGCATTGTCAGATACGTGGTATTGTTTCTTAAGTAACGCTATTCTAATTATTCATCATAGGTTAGGCATCTTGTGCTACCACGATGCGAAAATGGAATACCTACTACTACTTGTTTAACGTCGCACTAATACATAAAAGGTTTTCGTTGACAGAAAGACGGGAAAGGGCTAGGATGGAAATGTAATGGAGGTGACCTTAATTAAGGTACATCCCTATCATTTGTCTGGTGTTAAAATGGGAAACAACGGAAAACCATCTTCAGGGCTGCCGACCGTGGGATTCGAACCCACTTTCTCCCGAATGCAAGCTCGAAGAAATTATCTACTATTGCATGGGTTTCCAGGTAATTTATTCAACGTCACGTAAATAGATTGACTTTGATGGGGTTTGCTTGACAATTGATTAAGGGACAACAATTTTTTTTTCCGAGTTCCGACAAACATTGCTGAAGTGAAAACGTTTTGATAAATTGCATAATTATCAGAATAACCATGTCAGTGAAGAGAGTTTGATGGCACTTTGACGATCATTGAGCTTAGAATTGTTACGATAATTGCCTATGCGCCTTTCAACATGCTATACTGTTTGCATGTAAGGTTCATTAGGAGAGACCTACTATTCAATTAATATTCTGTATTTCATCTTCAAGCTTGATCACTTAATCAGAGGATGGAAATGGAGCCAAATAACTATGACATTAGTAAAGGTCACTGTGCGATATTTACGTGCTATTGTGAGAGGAGATACTTTTTATCAACCTACATACATACCTGCATTGATTTGTCCAAATTATCTGTGACCGGCGTTATGTATGTCCATGCCTTTTCTGATTCCAACCCTACGTGGAGGGATTCATTCGCTATTGCGTGTCCCTGTGTTGACTGCGAGTAAATGAAGAAGTGTATATTTAATAGTTTCCTTCTTCCCCTTCCACGTCTCTTCCCGTAGTACCAGAAGGAAGATCATATTCCATATTACCTACTCGCGCCTTTCTCTTACCCAGAGGTCCATCTCTATACGTATTCCAGCCTTGTATAGGGTCATCGAGAAAATATATCCATGTTTAAAAACTGCTGCTTCAAACTGGACATGGTGATGTGATTTTGGTCTCAAACTGACGAGGAAAGAAGGGGGATTTTCACTGGAACCTAATATAGTAGTCTTCTGATCTTGACCTTGGCCGGGTAATGTAACCCTCGCTATGAACCGTGCACCTGCAAATGTGCTGTGTATCCAGACCAGTACAATGTCGATCGTCCAGCAGAAAGCTCAGTGCGGGCTTTGTTTTCTTTCGGATACAACCAATCGAACGAGTAAGCAGTTTCCGCGTTATTTCTCGTAAGAAGGGCCGCCACCGCATTTCGAAGCATTCCACCGAACGCTCAGTTTCCGAATGATTGAGTTGTAGCAGGTGGCCCTATTCTCTGGCCGCCTAGAAGTCCAGTTTCCATTCCATTGGATTTCTTATTCTTCTGGGGATATATTAAGAACATTGTTTATGGTGAGAATATACGTGACTTATTGCATCTCAGAGAAAGGACCACTGCTGCCGTCACAACTGTCACTTCATTTTATTTTTACAGCTTGCTTTACGTGGCACCAACACAGAGAAGTTTATGGTGACGATGGGATAGAAAAGGGATAGGAGTGGAAGGAAAGCGGCCATGGCCTTAATTAGGGTACATCCCCATGGTCCGGAAATGGAAAACCACGGAAAACTCTCTTCAGGGCTACCGAAACTGGGGTTCAAACTCAATACTTCCCGAATGTAAGCTCACAGATGCGCGACTCCAACCGCACGGCCAACTAGCTCGGTACTGTCACACCAGACATTCTTCACCATACGAGGCAACAAACTGATTATGGATTCGATCTCTGCCGTGGCGCATATGGGGCACGTATAGGAATGTATAAATTTTTGTGAAAAAACTCCCAACTTTTCTCTTCAGTTTAAACCCCTAAGCGCCTCAAATTGCTTTTCTTACTTGAAGCAACAGTTTTTAAAAATATGGGCTTTCTTCTTCGATGACCCTGTATAATGCCTTATTTTTCAAGAGAAACCGAGATATCTTCCTGCAGTATCATTCCATCTGACATGATGTTACTTAGTTTTATTTTTTCCTTCCTTTTCTTCCCTGGTTTTCTATTTCCGTTTATTGTGTAGTGTTCACGTGAATTTTCCTTTCCTTGTGTCATTGTTTATATGAATATATCAAACGAAGTATTTTAAATCCACTAGGCTTGTACATTTATTATATATATGGTCTCTGTGTTGTATATTTATCATTTTCGATTATTTATTGTAACTATTGTACGTAAGTGATTTGTTAGGATTCTTTGTCTCAGCGCTGTTTCAGATTCTAAATCAATAAAATAATATAAAATAAATATAATAATACTTACATACATCTTCATTACACACTGTTATGACTTTCAGCATTCAGTTGCAAGCCTCTGTGATTTCTTAACTCCGTCACAGATAAATAAAGTAAGGTAATCACAAATAGCCAAGTCTGAGGTAGAGGAATTAACCATGTACAGTTAGCATTCACTGTCCATACGAGAATCGTGCCTGGGACCTTCTGCATCAATCAATCAATCAATCAATCAATCAATCAATCAATCAATCAATCAATCAATCAATCAATCAATCAATCAATCAATCAATCAATCAATCAATCAATCAATCAATCAATCAATCAATCAATCAATCAATCAATCAATCAATCAATCAATCAATCAATCAATCAATCAATCAATCTATCTATCTATCTATCTATCTATCTATCTATCTATCCACTCATTCATGTGCTCTGAGCCTACCACTCTATCACTCATATAGGCTTTCTCTCACACACCCACAGATGCATGGAACAGTTGCTTTAAATTATGTTTTCTTTAGGAAAGATTTATATTTTAGGAAGTAAATTTGTAAGTAGGAGGAACGTTTGCATTCGAAACCATCTTTACGCCACTCGTTTCCATTCAAATTTTACTGCATGGAAGTGCACGTTCCTTGATATTTTACTTTCATAAGTTTGAGGTAATAGACGTAGTGACCTGTGACACTGGTATAAATTTGGATTAAACCCTGGATGTGGTATGACTTGCGAGGGGTTGTTATTGCACTGACACAGGGAAGCTTCATGTATAAACGTATTCTAATAAATAAATAAATAAATAAATAAATAAATAAATAAATAAATAAATAAATAAATAAATAAATAAATAAATAAATAAATAAACATTGAAGTCTTTGCAGTCAGAATATCGGGAATCACGATGATAGTTGTTCTTAAGAGTTTCGGAGGTATTTTTACCGAAAGACTATATAATGGAATGGTGACCAGTCAGCTGCGCTTGAAATGTGGTCGTGGAAGCATCCTGGCGTTACCCAAGTAATAATCAATGATGTTACTTAAAAGCATGAGTAAATCAACAAAACGGAATACATGCAGGCAGGGAAAAGCACAGCTTCCAAGGTCTATACAGTGGTGCAAAACGATTAGAAAAAAACCAACATTCCATTAGAATATGATACTCCTATAAAGATTTTCAATTATAGGATAAGGAAGAGAGGGGATTGGGTCAAGGACACCTTTCCCATGCCAATAATATTCTTGAATATAATGGAGGTATCTACAATAAGCACAATTAACAAGATTTCAATGCCATATAACGATGCAGTGGCGGCTGGTGCAGAAAATCAGTTATATGCTGTAACCATACCCCCTCCAAAATATGAAAATATTTAGAAACATGTGCGGTTTTCAAGAGGCTCTCCACTGAGTTTTCTATACTGAACAAATGCGCAAAACAACCCCAACACAAACACACATTCCTCATACAAAACTAATTACACAGTAACACCAGAAATGACAAAACATTCACGAACTTAGAAATACTTGGTGTGAGCGCGAAGAAATAGAACTTCTCGATGTTACCAAAATCATTGAAATAAAACCAGCAACGTCGTAATGAAAAAAAAATGTTATATTGTTATTGTGAAATTTATAAACTACAAATTTTGTAATTAAATGAAATCAAAATATCATGTCCTATTCTGACAACGTAGAAAGTACAATTTGTATAGCTCATCGATTTACAAATGTGGCTATGGAGTAGGCAAGTTGGGAGTATTGAAGGACCTGGTTTCCTCTACAGCATTTTGTTTTTCCGTTTGCTTTGAGCGATCCCCTCTTAAAAACTACCGCCCAAGCGAGAGGGTGCCACTTGCCACGTTCTCATTCGGTCGAAATGCAAGTGTGACCAGTGCTACCTCACTCTGGTCGAACGAATCGCTGTGATGTGATGTCTTAGTTGTTGTTTCCACAGCACATCCGAAAAGTTGGGCCCGCATGCGCAAAAGGGAGAGTTCTGTGATGTGCAAAGCTAGCACCCGGCGTGGAACACTCGACTTGTTACCTGGTTTTGACGGGAGTTGCATAATTTCCTATTCTTTGGCTGGCATCTTTTTCAGTGCATTATATTTGATTGTAAATAATATTATTAACATATTTTTTTCTCAAATAGATAATGTGCTGCAGCACATCGGTACATAAGGTACGGCCGTCTCTGAAACGGTGTGTGAAACATTATCCCCCCCCAAAAGTGGGATAATTCTTAATATAACATTACCATAGAAATGAGTGCACATTTTAAAAGCTATAATATTAAAAAAACATGGCACATACATATTATTAAAATTGATTGCAAACTTTAAAAAGTAGAAAAACGGAACAGGAAAAAACCGGTATTTCACAATTTTTGGATCTGCGTAATTTACAGAATTACACATATAGAAATTTGGAGGTGAAATTCGAATTTGTTTGAAGGGCGAAGAATAGTAAAATCTTAGCACACGTTTAACAGGGCGTATATTAAACCTGAGAGCACCATAGTAATTATGATGGGAGAGATTCATACACGTAGTTAGCATTTGTCCTATCTCAACCTTCAAATTGTTGAAAAACAAGATCCAAAAGTTTTCTTTTCAGCAGAAATGTTCCAAGCTTAAACCGTAGGGCTTGGTGATACCACTCTAACAAGGTCAAACCATAAAAGGTCACTACAGTCACGAATTCCGTAGACTCTTAAAAGTTTTCACAACGCTTAGAAGTGGATACCCAATAGCATGAAGCTGAAAACCTAATGCTGGATTGGATTCACTGGATAGATCTCATTCACAGTATACTACTTAGCAAAGGAGTAACTCCGTGGTAGACTGAAAGTTCATTCTCATAACAGGTGGCATGTGCTGTCTTCACAGCCTCATCCAAAGATTATAGTCCTGGTGTTAGCGTTGATACAGAATAAACTCAGCCTCATGAGATCAACGCAGACACCATCTGATTTGAGAGGCAATGAAGCAGAAACCAGAACAATGCGACTCGGGAGCCTTTACGCTCTCCCCGTGACACGCTAGAATCTCCAGGCTGACCGAGCAGCAGTGTCGTGAACTAGACAGTACCGCCAGTTTTATTTATCATCATGTTATTCTTAGCGGAATTGTTTGCTAAATACGATTTTCTAGTAAGTTCCTTCAATGTATTTTTACCTGCACATCCTCCTTTATTTCTCTGTTATAAACTAGTGCGTCTTTACCATACCTTTTCCCACACCCCAATAGTTGATTTAAATCCATCCCATAGACTGTTTACATATTTATTTACAATTTTTTTTACTGATCATAATTACGTTTTGAGAATTCCTCCATGGCTCTCTCTACATCCTCATGGTGTCGCCTAATATTCCTACTTTTACAACCTTCCCTTCTATCGCATTTACTTACACAGGGACAGCTCCGTGATCACTTATACCAGCTGTCACTTCTGTTTTTATACAGAGCTCATCTGGTTCTATCAGCACCACGTCTAGTACATGTTTCCCTCTAGTTGGTTGCATCACTTTCTGATTCAGCTGTCTTCACAGATTAACTTAGTTATCATTTGTTGGTTATGCTTTCTGTCGTTTGCATTACCTTCCCAAATAACCGTAAACTGAGATCACCCGATACAATAACGTTAGCTTCTGTATCGTTCCACGCGTAGCTGATTAACTTATCAAAATAATTCCGCATAAGCGTTAGCGCCCCCCTTTCCAAGTCTGTACACTCCAGAAACTTCAAATTGCTTATCATCTTTAGTGATGAGCTTAAACCTATAATTTCATTTCTTGTCCTTGATTTTCTCGTAGCTTATATATTTTCCTTCTCCGGTACGAATACTCTCCCTCCTATTGTTCCTATTCTGTCTCTACGATAAACTCTTCAATTCCCTGAGAAAACTTACGCATCCAAGACGATTTCATATGTAATAAAATATGTATTACGTATAGGTACTCGTTCGTGACGTGGACACGGTAGTTTACACTTAAAATAATTTTCAGGGACCGTTTAGTTTGTATACTGAATTTGTATGGGCATAAATTCATAAAATAATGATAGACGCATACAGCCGAGAATTAATGAACTGACAGGTGAAATTGACTGCAATATGCACATACAGTACGAATATTCGTGAAAGACTGAATTAACTCTTTCATTTCTGCTATTGATTTCAATTGTGGTCAGCATATCAAAGTCGGGCCTTTGTAACAAAATCTAGATACGAAATCACTGAAAAAGCGTGATTTAATAAAATCAAAATCAATATTTCAGTTCATGTTAGCGACAAACGGAATGAAGAAATCTTTCAGATGAGGAGGTGTTCATTAAAAAGGGATGCGGGGTTGAGACGGTGGTCGTGGCGCAAGCCAATCACCAGCTCAATGGGGGTAATTAGCGGGCGAGCAATCGTTTTAAGTCGCAGCCAGCAATCGATAAGCAGCTGTTGGGAGGAGTGAGTGATTGATGGCGTCCTTGGTGACCTCAGTGGTGAAGTGCCTCGCACCTCATTTCTACAACATTCACTTCTCACTCTAAAACCTGTTTAAACTTGGCATCAAATTCAATAAAGTGATTGGTTGTCAAACCCTCTTGTGGTTTCGATAATGCCTAACAAGACGAAGCAAGGGAGGAGTTACATCTCGCTCAAGATTCCTAATATACATTTAATTTGTTGCTACTGCTTAGTTAAGGATATCATCGTTATTCATTCAATGTAAAGTCTTCCATAGATTTTGTTGTAAGGAAAAGAACAGTATAGCATTATGAGTGACTACAAAATCTTTGTCATACGAGGTTTAAATTAGTCTCGTATGACTATGGATCCACTGCTGACAGTGTTCCGGAAGGTATCGAAAGCAACTTGAAAGAACCGCTTTTGCAATAACAATCCATCCATCCATCCATCCATCCATCCATCCATCCATCCATCCATCCATCCATCCATCCATCCATCCATCCATCCATCCATCCATCCATCCATCCATCCATCCATCCATCCATCCATCCATCCATCCATCCATCCATCCATCCATCCATCCATCCATCCATCCATCCATCCATCCATCCATCCATCCATCCATCCATCCATCCATCATGATTTGCATTTAGGGCAGTGGCCCAGGTGACGGATTCCCTATCGGTTGTTTTCCTAGCCTTTTCTTAAATTATTGCAAAGAAATTTGAAATTTATTCAACATCTCCTTCGGTAAGTTATTCCAATCCCTAATCACTCTTCCTATAAACGAATATTTGGCCCAATTTGTCCTCTTGAATTCCAGCTTCATCTTCATATTGTGATCTTGATATTGAATACTTTTAAAGTCACCACTCAAACTTATTCGTCTACTGATGTAATTCCACGCCATCTCTCCACTGACAGCCCGGAACATACCACAGTCGAGCAGCTCGTCTCAGTTCTCCCAAGTCTTCCCAACCCAAAATTTTGCAACATTTTTGTAAAGCTACTCTTTTGTCGAAAATCACTCAGAACAAATCGAGCTGCTTTTCATGTTTTTTTTCAGTTCTTTAATCATGTAATCCTGGTGAAGGTACCATGCACTGGAACCATACTCTAGCTGGGGTCTTGCTAGAGACTTATATGCCCTCTCCTTTACATCCTTACTACAACCCTTAAGTACCTTCATAAACATGTGCAAAGATGTGTACCATTTATTTACGTACAATCATAATTATGTGATCACCTCAATGATAACCGTTCCTGACATTAACACATAGGTACTTACTATGATCCTCAAAAGGAACTTTCACCCCATCAACTCAGTAATTAAAACTAAGAGGACTTTTCCTATTTGTGAAACTCACAGCCTGACTTTTAACCTCGTTTATCATCATACCATTGGTAACTCCCAAACGACTCACTAGTTCCTTTCAGGTTGGAATAAATACAGAGGGCCGGCATGTAACAATACTCTCTCCAACGCTGTTGCATTTCGTACCGGAGAAGACTATGCTGAAAATATTCAATGACATTTTTGATAACATCCGGATTTGAGGTGATAACATTTAGGCACATAGCCGATGCCGATTGATCAGACTTTACGGGGCACTGGTGAGGAACTGATTACTCAGGTCTTGGAGACTGCCACGAGATGGGGATTCCTGCGAACGAAATGGCAAGTTTGGCGGAAGCTGATTCAAATAAGCGATTCCAGCCACTGTCATCCGGTTATAATTCGTACAAATACAAATATCGGAATGAGATTTATAAAGGAATGCTTCACGTGAAGCGGAAATGATGAAGGTGAAGTCCAAAGCCTGGAATCGCAGATACAACAGCGTCTCCAACCAGTAAAGTAAATTATTTTGCTGATACTACGGCTGTAGCAGACGCTGTGCTGTACGAATGCGAGAAATGCAGTATCCGGAAATAAGACTGCAATTTACTCGATTTCGAAAGGAATGTCCTGCGGAAAAATTTCAGCGCTATCTAGGGCGGGTCCACTGGAAACTGGCGGATACAGTATACTCGTGAGCTGGAACGATTATGTCTGGATCTAAAATATCGTGAAATACAAGCGCTTCGTATGGGCATTCAGATGAACTTCCATTTTCTCTTGAATACACAGTAAAACGTGCTCAAAGCGGAACTTGAATAAAGCGGAAACTTGTCCACTACGGAATATTTTATCGGTCCAAGCGAAGCTTACGGCGTTATAATGTTCTTTCTTTTGTATAATGCGGAATATCTTCAACGCGGAACGCAAACGAAAAATGAAAGCATTATTTAAAATCTATTTGTACAGTGCGGAAAATATGAGGAACTGGTAAAATCCTACGTAAAATATTTGTGCAATTCTGGTGCTGGTGTGATTAATATCATTGTTTGGACAAACTGAAGCACGTGTTTGGAGCCAGTCAACTTCATCCGAAGTGATGAACAACTTACGACACACCAGATTTTCGAATCAGCTACAGCCCATCTAGCAGTGGGGAACGCCGAGAAAGAAGAGGTGACGAAAGAAGGAGATGAGGAAGAAGATGGAGATCAAAGCAAGATCCAAGCTAACGAACAGTCCCACAGTGCTTTCGTTGACGTAAAACAATTTGCCATTTTATCTAACTCTTCCAATCTTCTTGAAGCAATGTACTGAGCTCAGGACTGCATTCAGAAAGATATGGTTAGAAAGAAGAGAAAACATATTTCTTAGTTTGATCTGAGGAAGAACGCTTAGTGTTGTGGAGTACTGTATAGAGTTTTGTGATGGAAATACGTTTAAGAAGCGCATCTCCAGTGTTCTGAAACAGTACAATGTAGCTTTGTGTGAGTGCAAGTCTGCAAGTAATAATAAAGCGCAGTAATAATAATTAAAAAATCATTGTACGACAGTGCTACGTATATCAATCTGAATAATCGAGCTTAAGCAGTAGGGAGACACAGGTAAGTTCTAAGTAATATTTAAAATTACTGTTTAATGTTTTAAGCCAAAAATCCTGATGGCTTGTGTAATGTGGAAAACTGTCTAATTCGGAAAAATATTTCGGTACCTTGCGATTCCGCTTTGAGCAAGTTTTACTGTACTAGATTTTTTCTCTTTTGGAATAAAATCTTTCTGTAGGCCGAGAAAAATTTTGAGTGATTGCTTTCGCAAAGACTGTTGTAGTTCGCTATAGATGTTGACTGGCACCATACGCTAAGATTTAGGATGCAGTGGTGGAGAAACGAATCATTAGAAAATATATGGTTGATGTTTTGTTAATGGCGTGTTTCATAAATTCATACACGGGGTCCTCTGGGCCTGATCACGTGAAGTAAAATTCGTTTGGTGTCTTATAGTTACGACAGTCTTACTTGTTTATCTAAGTATATAGTTCTTAAGATGACGATTGCTTATATAAGGTAGATTAGTCAGAATCGTTCTATTGTTGTTTTCATTGTGAAATAATAGCGTTACGTTCTTTTCAATATTTTTATCTAATAGATCGACTCTGGTCAGCAACAAACAAACTGCTTTGTTAATCTTTTCTGAGCGCGGATGTTAATCTCCAATATTTTAAATTATATGGTGTAATAAATACATTAAGATCTAGTCACAAACTGGTATTATCCAAATAACTGAAACTGCAAACTATAAAGTACGGCTGTAAATGTTTTGTATTACATTAATAGAAATTAAATTGAGCTTGTAGTGATTAAAAAATTAATGGTGTGTTTCATAAATTCCTTTGTAAATATATTTCAGTTTAATGAAAATAATTAAAATGACAAAATCACACTAAACATCAACCATATTACATTGTCCAATTATTCATTTAATCGATACAGCATGTTCAGTTTAATAATAATAATCACAATGTGAGTATTTGAAAATCCTCGCGAACAATGTCTGAGTTTAGACATAAATTGTTACCCAATTCATAAAAAAAAAAGTCTCATGTTACTGTACAAGGAAGTGTAGCACGTGATTTGACGTCTCGTAACAATATTCTGATATTTATTTTTTCTGAAATGTATGTTATTATTTAATTACATTTCCAAAATAGGTAGGTAGAACCATATGGGTGTGAAACGCAATGTTACATTAAGAGGGTAGTAAAATGAAATACATTGATCTGTAGATGAATACAAATAAACTATACGCAAGAAAATGAGCATGAGTTTATTCAAAATTTCTAAAACACATATCATTATAAACAAAAGACCACCGAGCTCGATAGCTGAAGTCGTTTAAGTGCGGCCAGTATCCAGTAATCGGGAGATAGTGGGTTCGAGCCCCACTGTCGGCAGCCCTGAAGATGGTTTTCCGTGGTTTCCCATTTTCACACCAGGCAAATGCCGGGGTTGTACCTTAATTAAGGCCACGGCTGCTTCCTTCCACTTCCTAGACCTTTCCTATCCCATGGTCGCCATAAGACATATCTGTGTCGATGCGACGTAAAACAAATAGCAAAAAAAAAAAAAAAAAAAAAAAAGAAAAGACCAATTAAAATTCATGTAATGGATGGGTGATTTATATTTAAAATGTTATCATTGCATGCATTCATATTAATCATTCAAGAAATTGAAGACTGAAGTTAGTGTTGTACGCTACCATAGACGAGATTATAAATAAAGTTTACACATCTCTGCACATGGTTATAAGGGTATTTAGGAGTTGTTGTAAGAATACAAAAGGAGTGGGTTTATGAGTTACTGGTATACCATCATTAGAGCACAACTTCAGTGTATGACACTTATACAAGCATTAGTTGATTCGAAAACTGGAAAATATCAAAAGAAAAGTAGGATGAATTTTTCTGGTTAATTTCTGACAAAATGATAATATTATAAAATCATTGAAAACTTTGAGCTGGAAAGACTTCAGAGTTAGGAGACGAGCCGCTCTTTTAAGGGGAATGTTCTATGTTGTCAGTAGACACATGACATGGAATGATATTAATAAATGAATAAGCTTTAGTTCAGTTTTTAAATGTAGGAAAGTTCATAATATTTGAACTCCAGTAAAATGCAATGAAATGGCGTGTGTCTTTTAGTGCCGGGAGTGTCCGACGACATGTTCGGCTCGCCAGGTGCAGCTCTTTTGATCTGACACCCGTAGGCGACCTGCGCGTCGTGATGAGGATGAAATGATGAAGACAACACATACACAAGCCCCCGTGCCAGTGAAATTAACCAATGATGGTTAAAATTTCCGACCCTACCGGGAAACGAACCCTGGACCCCCGCGACCAAAGACCAGTAGGCTAACCATATAGCCATGGAGCCGGACGGAACTCAAGTGGAAAAAGTGGATCGAATTCATTCATAGGAATAGGAATTAGAGATTGGGATAATTTCCCAAGGGGGACTTTCAATCATTTTCCAACTTCTTTGAAATTTTTGGAAGTCTGGGTAACAACTGATAGGGAATCAGCCACATCAGCTACAGCCCTAAAGGATTCGTTTACTGACTGATTGAGTGAAATAGTTGACAATCTTCGAAGCTGTTCCTAAAGATCTTGCAAGTATAAACCTTGCTTGGACACCACATTGCATAGAACGACTACATTCAAGGAGGTTCGCACCGGACAAGGAATCTGGATGGAGCTTCTTCAAATGGGTTAAAGTTTCCTCAGTTCAGTACCACTGCGGCGCCGAGATTCAGATGATACAGATACTTATTAAAGGAAGCAAAATGTGAACGTAATGGAGAAATCGTAGAGACCTTTACGCTGCAGCACAAACATCACTTTCAGGGATAGTTCGGTTACACATTTAAATCCGCTGTTTAATTAAATTTGTTGCTTTTAATATATACGCACACCTACATAAATAAAATCGTAACGTTCGCGTGTTCGTACATTTATTTTTCAGCTATAATTCATTATTTCTTTCCATTCATAATTCTGCTAATCTAAAGTTGTTTCTTTTACCTGAAGTGTCTGTCTGTTAGTGTTCCTGAAACTGAAAAAATGCTGTACATATTTCAAATTAACTTCGTATTTGGAATCTACCCATTGAGAATTGTGTTAAGGGGGTATAATATAAAGGTAGTCACCTGGAGAACAGGTTTTTTTTAACAAGATAAACGTTGTTATCCTTAAATATCTCTGTTAATACTGGTTGTATTGAAACATCGAATATCGTGCAAGCTGTGATAAATGAAATGTTTGATTGTTTAAGTTACATACATATTTAAAGTACGGCGAAAAATGCGATTTTTTGGCTGAGTCGCGTGAGACACTCGGTACGTATCACTACAAGGTCACTTCAAGTTAGGGTTTCATGAAGATCAAAACAGCCAGTTTACTTTTCTCGATATAGAAGGTAAGAAAATACCATCAACAACGGGTTTTGTGCGTCGTCAGTTGCAGCGCCACGTCAATGGGCAGAGAAAGTACAGTATTTAACTGAGAAGCACGGACAATGTCGCACATCTTTGGAAAATGAACTGTATCGTACTAAACACTCAGAAACCGCCCTCATTCTCTGTCGAGTTTGTTCAGCTTTATCGTACACCACATTACTGACACATGCTTCCGAAGAAAATAACAGTTTAACATGCCATTTTTAAGATGAGAATAGAGACATGTAATTTCGGTTAAATTCATGTACACCACCATTTCCGTACAAACATACATACATACATTATTATAAACTGTTATGCCTTTAAGCATTCAGTCTGCAAGCCTCTGTGAATTTACTACCCACCTACACAATCCTCTATTTATAACTAGTTATGTGGCCTCATTTAGTTCTATAACTGTTATCTTGAACTCGTTACAAATTGAGTCTAACCATCGTCGTCTTGGTCTCCCTCTACTTCTCTTACCCTCTATAAAAGAGCCCATTATTTTCGTAGGAAATCTATTATCCTTCATTAGCCTTACATGACCCCATCGAGTTCATTCCTAAATTCATTAATTCCGAGTAATCTCCTGTCATTATCCCCACTTGTTTGTGCTAACAATCATTCTCGCTACTTTCTTGTCTGTTGCTTCTAACGCATGAATAAGATATCATGAATCTACTCAGCTTTCACTCCCGTGAAGCTATGTTGGTCTAGGAACAAATCGATGTAAAGATAGCTTCGAGCGAGTGCTGAATTTCTTCTGACAGAATACTGTTGATCCCAACTGTGAGCTCACTGCGTTAGCTTTACTATACCTTGATTCAGTCTCACTATAATACCATCCTGGAAGAACACACAACATCCTAAATATTTGAAATTATCTACCTGTTCGAGCTTTGTATCCCCAATCTGACATTCAATTATCTTGGATTTCTTACCTGCTGACATCACTTTAGTCTTAGAAAGGCTAATTTTCATATCGTAGTCATAGCACCGATTTTCAAGTTCTAAGATATTAGACTGCAGCCTTTCCGAACAATCTACCATTAAGTCAAGTCGTCAACTTAGGTCATACGGCTTACTAAATTCTTACCTAACTGAATCCTTCCCTGTCACTTAATACCTTTGGGAAGATGATCCATGTAAATTAAGAACAACAAAGGTAAAATATTATAGCCTAATCTAACCCCAGTAAGTACCTTGAAATATGAAATTCTACCCTCAGTTGTCACTTCAGCCCAATTGTCAATATAAATGCCTTTGATTGCTTTTAATATTCTGCCCTTAATGACATAGTCCCCCAGTACGGCGAACATCTTTCCCCTCGGTACTATGACATATGCCTTCTCCAGATGTACGAAACATAAACATAACTGTCTATTACTCTTATAGTATTTTGCAATAACCTGGCGCATATGAAAATGTTATCCAGACAGAACCTTTGTGGTCTGAAATCACACTGATTTTCATCCGGCTTACTCTCAACTACTGATCGTACCCTTCCTTGCAAGATGGCAATGAAGAACTTGTCTGGTATACAGATCAATGAGATACCTCGACTGTTATTGCAAATCTTCCTGTACCCTTGCAATAACTGCTTTTGTACAATCAACGTCCTGTGCTATTATTACTCTATGAGCCCATTTACCTTCCTTCCCACTATATTTAAACTTTTCAGGTTTAATTTAATTTATTTCCGCAGCTTTATTACAACGGAGTTTATTGACAATTCCTTCCCCTTCATCAAGCGTAATTCCACCAACAACATTGGCCTTCAACCCATGAGCTCGGTTGTTCGCGACGTCACCTGGAAGATTTCCTTTAACGTTGATTAGTTTTTCAAAATATTCCTTCCACCGGTACAGTGATTCCCTGGGATCTATTATGAGTTCATCAGGATTACCTAAAATACTATTTATTTTCCTTTTTCCTCCCTTCCTAAGATTATTTGTTATTGTCCAGAAATGTTTCCCTGCAGCTTGACCTAGCTTTTCCACGTTATTAACAAAATATTCTCATGACTGTTTCCTGGATTCAAAAATTATTTGTTTCGCTCTGTTTTTTCATCTAAGCATTTTTACGTTTAACGGTTGCTCTTACGACACTATTCCACCAAGATGTTCGCTTTTTCCAATGTTTACACACAGTTTTTCCTAGGCATTTCCTTGCTGTTTCTACTATAGCTTCCCTATATGCTTCCCATTCTACACTTTATAAACTCCCATCTCTTGCTCGTTATCTTCTCTTACCCGAAAATCATTAACTCCTGATAAATCCAGATGCAACCTCCTTGCTGACCCAGCTAGTTCTACTTTCTTTCATAAGCCCCATTAATATTGATAACTTCTCATCGAAAGCCATTTCTTTAACCTGTCGAATGGGAGTGGGACACCGTTATTCCCATAGATCCGAGGATTTCTTAAAAGTTTTGATCGTGCTCGGTCAAAATTCTGTGACGTAGGATGCTACCCTTACTTGCACATAGTCCCAGTGATGATCTCTCCTATAACGGTTTAGTGACCACCGTTGGACTGTATAGTCCTAGCTGCCTGATCAAAAAGAGGTCCCTGACTCAGAATATGTACGAGATGCCCGCTCCCATTCCATAGCAACTGGTATCCCGAATCTCAGGACCACTTACTACGTCACTCAGCTGCTGTCCATGGTTCGCGAGCGAGGACGTGACTACAGTAACCCTAACCATTCCGTACAAATAGTAAATATAAAAATGAAATGACCTCTGTCTGTCTGTCTGTCTGTCTGTCTGTCTATCTGTGGAAACGACATAGCGTCTGAACCGCGGGGTGAAATTTCATAAAATGTTTCACAGATATTTTCAGAAAAAACTGACACATGCCAATGTTTTATTTGAAATTATTGAACTGGAAATATATTATTTGCGAAATTAGTTGCAAAAAATTGCGTACTAGCTAAAATGTGATGTGCTGTTCTTCTTTCTCCGCCAATGAAGCAATATTACAGGTCCAGTGGAGCTGAACTTCGGTATGAATATAAGTCAGGGTTATATGGATTCTTTAAAAGTAACTGTTTCAATATGGCAGTCATTAATATGTAGGTATTTATCCTTCTGTCAGTCGCACTCTGATTCCCACACGGTAAGCTGTGTGGCATCCACGTGTCGCCATTGCGCTTTTAATAAATAAACCACTATTTTCTGTGCACATGTTGGATATTATTAAGTTAAATAATATTAAACTATACCATTTTATTCTGATTTTCATAGTTTGGAGTTCCGGATATGACGTAAAATTGCGTCCACCGAATGACTCCCAGTATAAGAATTGACCCTGTTTATAGTCAAAGGCCTCCTCGGAGGTCATATTAGCAAGTAGAGGATCAGGACACCCTCTTTTCCGCAAAAGTGAATGAACATAACTGTCAATGGCGTTAGGATATAAAAAGCAACGTGGAACCATTACATTATGATTCACGGACATCCCTTGAATAGCAGCCATGTTCAGTAATAAACAATTTCCAACACTCACCCTTATAATTTACATGACGTGTGGCACCAATAACCCCTGGCAGTCTGGTGAGCAAATTATGTGGGGATACATTCCCCGTACGATTAGATTGAGGGTACTTACCCCATTTTGTGTTTCCATTCTTCCCTGCATAAAATAGGGTAACCTTGAGAATTGTTTTATCTTGCGTTCCACATTAATCATTATCAGAATTGTCTTCTCTACACTCAGCCGGAAGATCTTCAGCATCTGTATCACTAATCTCTTTATTCTGTTGCTCTTCGTCAGTTATTATTATTATTATTATTATTATTATTATTATTATTATTGCTACTGGTTTTACGTCGCACCGACACAGATAGGTCTTATGGCGACGATGGGATAGGAAAGGCCTAGGAGTTGGAAGGGAGCGCCCGTGGCCTTAATTAAGGTACAGCTCCAGCGTTTGCCTGGTGTGAAAATGGGAAACCACGGAAAATCATCTTCAGGGCTGCCGACAGTGGGATCCGAACCCACTATCTCCCGGATGCAGGCTCACAGCCGCGCGCCTCTAACCGCATGACTAACTCGCCCGGTATTATTATTATTATTATTATTATTATTATTATTATTATTATTATTATTATTATTATTTTGTTATTCTTTCAACGTTACACTAACACATCGAAGGACTTTTGGGGACGCAAGTATGGAAAAGGGCTAGGATCGGAAGGATAGCGGCCGTGGTCTTAATTAAGGTACAACCCCAGCATTTTCCTGGTATGGAAATGGGAAACCGCGGAATATCTTCTACAGGACTGTAGACGGTGGGATTCGAAAACACCATCTCCCGAACGTAAGCTCACAGCTATGCGACCCTAACCGCACGGCTAATATGCTCGGTCGTCAAAACTATCGTCCGTAAAAGAAGTGATCTATTTGTTCATGCTCCAGGTTGACTGACGGATAGTGAGTGTAGAAGGAGCATTTGGAGTTGTTACTGTAAAAAGGAACTTATTCACTAAAAAATATCAGCTCACACGTCATCGATGGATACAAAATGGAATCAGTGACATCGATAACTATAGACCTGTCAACGAAGGGACGTTCTGCTAGTGCGTAAATCAGTGTATCGTCATATTATTATTTACTCAGCCATACGATAAATAAAAAACTCCATGGATCAAGACTTTCCTTGAAGAACTGGTATATGTATCTTCCAAGCTATCAGGGAAAATATACCCGTTTTAAATGTTCAATAACATTTTCAGTGTATAAAATTTCGTAAACTCTCAGCAATAGGAGATGAACAAGATATGATAAAAGGTCAGACACGATGAAAGAACGGGTTCAAGAAGAAGAAGTCGAAGAGACTTATGATTCTGCCTGTGGTCGATATTTTGGATATCACAACAAGTATGCTCATTAATAATAGATGTGAAATTATTTTTATTTCAATGTGACAACGTCAAGTACCACAGTCATTGATTCTCTAACGAGTTAAGTGTTGACTTGGCGCCACGTGGTTAATCAGGGATTCTACCTTGGAATTCACTGGAATTAGAACCTAGGACGCCTGGGTGTAAAACCAAGACGTAAGTCACTATGCTAGTCACGCTCACCTATGAGAAGAAATACACCAGATTATAAAAGAATGTATTCAGGATCCCAGTTACCGTATCGAGGCTCGCGTATGGAGAAGTCAGCACTTCCTGAGACGGGGCGTCGGCGAGGTTGTCCGCCGTCATCACAGGGAGCCACGAGAGGGTAACTCCCCTCTCCACAACTTTTTAAATCAGGTTTACAAAGGAACCTGCAATATATTGGTGTCCATGAAATGTAGGGCCTCTTCCTCAACGGAGAATATACAGAGCAACAGAGCTATCCGTGAAAATGCTCAAGTGTTCGGATGGGAATTCCAAGTCCATCAGGGCCCACAAAGGATCTAGCAGAGATGCAGTTGCTTCGGCAGCGTTCCATAAGCTTGAGCCCATCCGTAGCACAATGTGGGTAGCGACGGCTGCTGCTGAAGCTGGCTTTGCGTCCGTGAATAAGTCAAGTGTTGGTTGGCGGTAGACCTTCCGTCGTGGAGTGGTGACGAAAGGTTCCATCAGCAGCCGCTTCATCCAAAAAGTCTCCGAAGCCAGGGCGTGCCTGGCGGGAAATTGTGGCTAACCCATCACCCAAGATAACTACGAGAAGTATCCTGAGATCCGCTCTCGTCCCTTGTTGTCCGTTGTCGTGATGAGGGGGATCATGTGAAGAATCCGCTGCTCTTTGGCATGGTGTAGTGTCAGATTCTACTCCTGAATAACAATGGTGACCCCATAATATGTTGCGAGATCGTGGCGGTCGTTTGGGATTTCCGTCTCTTGGTGGTGATGCCCGTCATGGTGGAAAGGTAAAGGACTATTTGATCGGATATGGCTTGGACCAGGGTTGCCCCATGGGTCAGCCAGTCGTCTAAGTAGGCGACGTACGGATGCCCGGTGTGTGGAGAGATAGGAACAGGAATTTGGTCTCCCCTTCTCGTGGCTCCCTCTGGCTTCGGCGGCCAATATCGCTAACGCCCCCTTTCGGGTAGTGCTCACTTTTGTACACACGAGCCGCGATACGGTATAAATAGAGGCCAGCTGCGTTCATTTCTTATAAGATAGACTGCTATCTCTATGATGTTTCAAATATCCAATATTTACCTGTATTTCTCTCTACATCTAATGGGACTGTAACTTTTTACATCTGATAGCACATTTAGCACATTTTTGTGTGTTGCATCCCGTCACATGTACTGAAATACTCTTATATATTTACAATTTGTTGTACTGGGTTATTCACACACAGATGAGTATCTGGGAAGGTTAAGAAGAAAGGAGCTAACTGTGTGATATTAAAACAAGAGATCTTTTTTTCTATGTTTCATTACACGTGCTGCAATGTAATAGGTTTTCACGCATGAACGAATAGACTGAAATGTACGTAACATTTGTATTTCAATTAAATACAGAACATAATATTAAAATAGTTACAGTAATATTTTCCTTGTATAAACTATTTGGAATACGTTCTGTCGCTTCCAGGTCCATAGATTGCATTTCACAATCATCCATTTTGTTACAATAATATCTCAGCGGTAGAAATATTTCACGTAATTTGTTTACACATTATTTTTAACTAGATATGGGGCTTAAAACAAAACAATACTGGAAATATATAGTTATCCGATCAGGATACATATTCTGTCGAATAGCATGGTACCCTATTTAGTGCAGTCAGTTCATTACTTCAAAGGATTGTTATACTTTTCTACATAATGACCTTATATAAGCATTCTAACAACTCATGATAACATTAATCACCGCAGATGACACACATTCGATAGTGTTAAGTAAACATTGTACAGTATTGTCTAACAACACGCAGTTTAGAGAAAAGTGCTTTTTTTGCATCAGTTTATCGAAGTCAAATGCCAAGGAATAAAACGCAGCAGTAACCTTTTATGCTTAACAAGTTTCATAGTTTCAGGTACAGTCACCGCCGCTTACATTCTTATCCTGGTTTGTTTCTCAGTACATCCAAGCACTTAAATCCTTGTCTTCGCATTTACTCTGTCTCACTAGGTAAACAAAGGCATTTTTTCACTTGGAAAGTAGCAAAATTGGTCCTAAAGCCAGTATGTTTGAGGAGTTGTCACGCCAATCACGAGTGCAATTCATCTGACTAGTTTGAAATCATTTCGTCGTATTGAGATAGAGTCAAAATTCTGTAACACTATTACATAAAAATACTTTTTGATATCTCGAAGAAAATTTCGTATGTGTGATATAGTATTTTCTGTAACTCGAAGTTCTATGACTCGAATTTTTCGATGTCGTGAAAGATAATTTAAGCCCAAAGTGGAATCACTTACTATAACTCTAAGCTATGCAACACCCTACGCTTATATCAACTGGATTATCCTTACGTAAAACTACCTTGTGTAGTAAGAACAAGTGGGGCAGAAGCAGAGAGAAGGAGAAAGGAATGGAAGAATGTGGCAAGGCCGTGAAATGTTCCCCTCTCACAGCCCTATCTATCAAAACGCTTCTTTTGATATTATGGGTTAAGTCACCTGCCATGGCATCTACACGGCATTGCACTTCGTAATCGTGACTGTCGCATTCCAAAGCAGGTACCAGCCATCATCGTGTCGGTAGATTTCTTGGCACGTGAAACAACTCCAGTATTGGCTAGGAAAACAACAGATAGGGAATCTGCCACCTGGGCAACTGCCCTATATGCAGATCAGTATTGATTGATTGATTCACGGGTTCAGCCGCCACCGCCAACACACGCCACTGGGAGAGGCCTCCGCCTTACGGAATGTGATGACTAAGAGCGCATGCTTAACCTCACATGACCTAACTTGAAAAGTAGGGCGATGGGCACTTAAACTCATATGATGTTACGCTGGCTACTTGTTCAGGCTTAACCTTACAGACCCCGGGATTGACCCTAGGCTTAAACTTACAAGGACGTTAACCTTACTGACCCAAGTTTCATGCCAAAAAGTGCAAGCTGAGCCTAACTGCCAACGGAATATGGCCAAGCGTGCAAAGCTAACCGAACAGGCATGGATTCTACTATAAGCGAACCTCACAAGCCCTGGATTCGACCCTAGGCTTAACCTTACGAGGTCGCTAGCTTTACAGACCAAAGTTTGATGCCCAAGAGTGTTAGTTTAACCTAAATGCCAACGTGATTAAGGACAAGAGTGCTAGTTTAACCTAAGAGGCACGAATTTGATATCTGGCTTAACCTTACAAGGGCGTTACAGACTCATGTTTGAGATTCGATCCCGGGCTTAACCTAATTAGACAAGACGAGTCATGGAACAGGAGCTTTTGGAGCTTAGTTTGGAACAAGATGGTAGCTACACACGATGTTTTAATAGGACTAGGGAGATGGTATAAGTCTTAATACACGTGCTTTATTCATAGGGTCATAGAGCTGAGTGACCGCATAATGGGCAAAAGAGCAAAAGGGCTGAAGGTCAATAGGGCAAAATTGCTGAAGGGAAAAAGGGAAAAACGGAAAAAGTTCTTAGGGTGAAAAGGCTAAAGGGAGTAGGGCTAAAGAGCTAAATGACAAAAGGCCTAAACAGCAAGAGAGCCAAAGTGATAAAAAGCTACAGGGCAAAAAGGCAAAACGGCTGAATGGAAAAATGGCAAAATTGCTGAAGGGAAAAAGGGAAAACAAGCTAAATGGCAAATGGCTAAAGGGCAAATAAGCAAACGTACGCAGGAAATAATACCCGTAACACGATGTATTTTTTCTGGATAGCTGTACATATGATCGTCGATTGAGGTAATAGGAGTGGTGATTAAAGGGATTGGCTTATTCGAACAAAGAAAAAGTAATTAACGTTTTATAATTTATCATATAAATTAACACAACTAAAGGTACGGTTTAGAACAGCGTCTGCTACAGTGTACGCAAAAAGTTCAAAATTAACTTTAAACAAATTATGATCAAACAACGTTTTGTTAGGCAGCTGTTGCACATCTGGTTTAAGGCAATTAAAGAAGTTTTCAGTGCTTTGAAACTTCTCACTAGCAGGAGACCTGCAACTAAAAATCTTATTTCTGAATGCACTGTCAATTACTTCGATGTTTGTACTAGCTGCATTTCTACAAGCATTGCTTTCATATGCATTTCCTCTTAAGTGACCCTGAAAATGTGAAGATTGTATATTAGTGTTACAGTGTTCGCAGTGTATAGTATGCAGTTCTTCGCTATTTTCTTCTTTGTTTTCTCTCGGTTTTCTTCTTACTACAGTTTTATTCATCTACATCAGTATATAGATTGTATCTTCGCATAGCCTGAGGGCTATAAACACAAGTAGATGCCTGAGCCTGCTGATGTTAAGTTACTACGTGAGGCTGGTACTGTTCTGCATTAACAAAGTATTGGCCGCAAATTTCACATAAGGCGGATGTTATACTTGGATGTTTTATTTAAATATGACGTGCAAGGCTATGCCGTCTTGTGAACGTAGCCTCACACTATCCGCAGGGGAAAAAAGCATGACTGTGTTCAGCACCTTTTTTGGCTGTGAATATCGTCAAGCATACCAAAAAACTTAAATGATGATGCTTGTATAGCTGGCAATGATTTGTTTTAAAATTTTCTGAAGCGTAATCATGAGTTACCATTGAAGAAGCTTCCGAGAACGAAGACGAATAGGAATAACGTATTAAGTAGAAGAGGGACGCCGGTTCTCACCCACTTTGGGGTGGGAGGTGGTAGGGATAGTTGTGGGGGGGGGGTGCGGGATGCGTGGTCTATGCTCTGATTGGTGGGGGTGGTGGTGGGCGTCGTCTGTGCTCTGATTGGTGTGCTGAGAGGTGTGCAGGGGGCGTGGTCTGTGCCTTCGCAGAGCCCTCGTGGCGGGTGACACGTATGCGATCGGTGTACGACCTTGCACGTGCGCTCGGCGTGAGACCTTGCAGGTGCGCTCTCCCGCTGCGCATCCACCTACTTGAGTGCACGTACGCTCTCCCGCTGCAATGAGTTTTGTGTATGTTGTCATTAATGCTTTAACGGCCCGTACTTATAGACAAGATACTGTGTAGGCTTTTGGGCTTATGCCGTGTCAAGAAAATAAGGTGAAGTTCTTAACGTTTCGCAGAAAACTGTGCTCTGTGTCCTCAGAAGAAATCTCGACTGACCACGAGAAAGGCTTCTTAAACAATGGCACTTTGAATTTGGACGTTATAACAGAAGTGGAAATGGTACGTTCATTCGCCACCAGATGGCCCCCAGGACGTAGCACAACGCTAGCGTTCGAAGCGGAAGCTGACCGAACCATCACAATCAGACTAAGCGGTTCATATAACGTGTTTGCGTAACATGTGAGATAGACAGTTGTATGATATTGACACAAGCCTGTAATGAAACACCTGGCGACGAGGAACGTACGAATTTGGAAAAGACCGAGACGAAATAACAATAGTGAAGGGACAGGGAAGGGAACTACCTACGTAAATTCTTAACGGCTTGACCTCGAGCTCTTACCCAAACTAGACATTACAGGTCCAGGATTATACGGGAAGCTGTGGAAATACGTAGAAATCCTAACAATTTCAACAGAGACACAGGCTATCAATTAAGTATTACCTGGTTGCTAGCTATTAAGATTTACGTAGGTAGTTCCCTTCCCTGTCACTTCACTATTGTTATTTCGTCTCGGTGTTTTCCAAAATCGTACGTTGCTCGTAACCAGATGTTTCATTACAGGCTTTTGTCTATATCATACAACTGTCTATCTCACATGTTACGCAAACACGTTATGTGGACCGCTTAGTTTGATTGTGATGGTTCGGTCAGCTTCCGCTTCGAAGGCTAGCGTTGTGCCACGTCCTGGGGGTCATCTGGTGGCGAATGAACGTACCATTTCCACTTCTACAGTATTATAAAGTCCAAATTCAAAGTGTCATTACATAAGAAGCCTTTCTCCTGGTCTTGACAAAGCATAAGCCCAAAATCCTATGCAATATCATGTCTTCGAGTTTTGTATATATTTAGCCAGCATTCGTTTATGGAGTGTATTCCCTTGTCCTGCAACTTTGGTTGTGTGTATCAGTAACCTATTAGACGTTTAATTCATTGCTGCTCTTGCTGCTTGGGATCGACAATAGATTTGATTCACATCCGGTATATTGATAAGTTTTCTTCTGTGTGTTTCTTTGTAAAACAATGTGATGGGTTATAACTTGATTGAATAAAGAGCAAAACATTATGAATTATTTTGTTTTCAGAGTGTGATTTAACTGTTTGCTTTCTTGTTGAAGAAACATCCTGCTTTGTACCAAGGAGAAGCGATTATAAACCGCTAGATAAATTAGCGGTAAATTAAGTTTTAAAAGTACTCTCGTACTGGGCCGGAAGAACTCGGCCCGGGAGGCGAGTTTCAGCAGACTCTGTAGAAAAATCTGGTGATGAAGAGTTGGCGACATCAACACTTTTATCAGCGTAGTAACAGGAACTAACCAATGAAGACAGAGGAATTAAATGAAAACTGATTTATGTTAACACTTAAAAGCAAGGTAAATTCACGTAACGAAATAGAATTTGTAAAATAGAAGGGTTGAAAAGTATGTTTTCATTTTTAACATTGTTGATATGTGTATATTAAATGGTAGCCTGCTGAGGAGGAGGAGGCGCCTGAACTCTCCCTATGTTTATTTACCACAGTTTTAGGTTTGTTTATGTGTGTGTGTGCCAAAATATGAAATATAAGCATGTAAGTGTAAGAGAAAGAGAAGGAATCAAACAGTTAGTTATAGTTTCTTAATGCCTTGAGGGTTATTAAGAGGAAGAAGAAGACTGTTGGTTAAACAGTATTACACCCTTAACGTTCAATCAGATTCTTCGAGATAATTCTATCAAGAGCATAGAAAAAATTATGATGAGTGTGTTATATTACAGACTCCAGAGTTGGATAAGGACGCTCATTTTTAATAATTTTTTATTAAAACTACAAAACCATGAGGTTTGAATTGAATGTGGTAGTGTTTATTGATATGTACTGTAAGAGATATCAACAGCATTTGTTATGCAGTCTCCAGAACGAGTGTGATTCGGAACTAATTCATTGTTCTAGTGACGTTATACATTCCCCGTATTGGTGGATTCAAAAACAGTTATTGAACCTCAATATGGATATGCTTACAGTGTGGAGTCTAGAAATGAGAAAATCTCATGCACAAAAATATCTTCCTAAACGTATGACAATATTACATAATAAACATAGGTATGAATTGCATTATCGAAACCTCAAACAATATTTAATGTATGGTTTGAAATGTTAAAAAAATATAGAATACGGTACTATAATTTAATCAGGCTCTTTGGATGAAACCTTATATTATAATAATTTTAATTTCATGTGGCTATTTCTAGCAGAGTGCAGCCCTTGTAAGGCAGACCTCCGATGAGGGTGGTAGGAATGTGCCATGTGTAGGTAACTGTGAGTTATTGTGGTGGACGATAGCGTTATATGTGGTGAGTGAGTCGCGGGTATGTTGGGGACAGTACAAACACCCAGTCCACGGGCCACTGGAATTAAGCAATGAATGTAAAAATCCCCGACCCGGACGGGAATAGAACCTCTGACCTGAAGGCCATTACGCTGCCATTCAGCCAACGAGTCGGGAAAAACCTTACATTGAATTGATTACAAAGAAACGTCGCCCAATGTTTCTAGGAATGGTGTTATTAGACTTATCTAAATCAAAGATGGTTGATTTTCACTATGTGTACATGAAGCAAAAGTATCCAAAAGAGGGAGATCTTGCATTGGTGTATACTGATACAGATATTTTTTAGAAGAAAGAGATAGCAGGGAAGAGTGGGAAATGGTTCTACAGGAGTTCCTGCCTGTTCGTACGTTAGACGCATTACCAGGCAAGGTTTGCGGTGTTAAGGCGTGGTACTGAAGGGTCAGGAGAAAACCACATGGACAGAAAAGAGAAAGAGCCTACATGTAAAACCTGACAAATTTTGATAGCACATGCAATGATGTGGTCTGGAAAAGTCCAGAGGTTTTGTTAGTTGAGAATAGGTATCATGCACCAGCCATGAACCGTAGTCTCGGCACTCCAGTCGTTAGGGGATTAGTCCGTCTGGGCACTGCCGTGACCAGTGTGGGCCTTGCCGGTTGTGGATCCATGCGTCAAGTACCACTAGAGTCCGCCACACTGCGCCGCCTTCTTGGGATCCCTCGTACACAGTCTCTGATCTCGGAGATTGAGGCCAAGCCCGCCTAGATGAGGGTCCTCCTGGTTGGGGGTGGGTATTGACGCCGGGCCTCCTTCCTCTCTGCCCGCGCCATGGTCCGGTGGACAGGGCAACTGCGATGGGAGGCCGGGTGGCTCCCCGCGCAGTTGGCACACACTGGTGCCACTTTACGTGCTGCGCAGGCCGTGTAGTGGTGATCACTCCCATAACGGTTGCACCACACTAAGAGCCCACACCTCTCCTGCCGGTGGCCCCATCTCAGACAGCGGAGGGGGACGTTTCTTTCTCATCTGGTTGCCGCTTCTCGCTGTGGTCCACTCCTGATTGGCTCCTCGGTCGGCTGCTGTCCTGGGAGCAGACCTGGGCTGCGGCTGGTCAGCCCTCTCCTGGTGGGCTGGCGTCGTCTTCTTCCTCCTTGTTTGGGGGTGTCGTCTTCTTCCTGCGGGTGGGCTTTTTTTCTCTGCAGGGGAAGAGGCCTCGTACTGGTGGCCCTCCTCCCGACCTGGTGACCCAGGTTGCTGGTGATCCCGCCGTGGAGACGGTGTCTTGCTCTCTTGGCTGGCGGCGGTGGCGTCGGTTGGTGCTGACACCCGACTGCGTTCCCTGTTCTGTTGGCCGCACATCGATGTCTGCAGCTCGACAGACTCACTGGCGTGACGGGCCTGGGTAGCAGCCTCCGAAAGCCTGGGGGCGTCCTTCACCAATGCTGCGCTGCCGTCTGCCGTCCGGGACGCCTTCCTGGATTGCGCCTGGGTAATTTGCCCTTCCTGGTAGGCCTTGGTCTGTGTCCACTTCGACCACATCAGCGCTGGAGGGCTCGGGACCTCAGCATGCGTCCACCTGACAGAGCCGAACTGCTCTGCCTGGGACGCACAGTCGTGGCTCCACGGAGTGGCGCGTGCCACCTCGGCGTCTGGGTGATGGCCTCCCTGGTCTACGTTTCGGCCCTCCTCCTGAGGGCGCCTTCGTTCACCCCTTGCACGCCGTCCCTCCCTGGTAGACGGATCACCTGGAACAGAGTAGAATGCTCCTTCTCTGGTCGTGAAGCCTGATCATGAGGCCTCCTTTTAGGAAGCTCTCGAAGGACATGACCGTCCAGATGATCCTGCCTCCGTGGCGAGGCCACCGCATTCTGTCCAGGACTAGGCTCCGTTCAGAAGGTACAGGGTGACCCGCCTGTAGTATTCGAGCAGCGCCTCGTACTCCGGGTCCGTGTAGCCCTCGGAGAAGAAAAAGCCGTTAGTGGGGTCGCACCCGTCCCCGTACGGCTCCGTTTCCACCTCGATCTCCGGCGGCTCCGGCTCAATGTTGCACTGATACAAATAGTTACATTTACCATATAAAAACTGAGGATGTTTGCGCAGATATAAAGGAAGATATTGCTGAATGCTTCTATTCGGAGGACAATCCTTTTAGAATTCGTAAAATGAATACGCGTGAAATAGGCTACATGAAAGACGAATTGTGAGGTGTGTTGTTCGTAAATTTATACGACTTAGACCAAAAATGTAAGCTATATAAACTGAAAATAAATTTGTAACAAAAGCCAAAGTTATAAAATCAACTGCGAATTTGACTATAGAGGATTATGAAGAGTGTTTCAGAGAAAATAAGCATATTACGGAAAATCATTATTCTATACAATCAAATCTTCATAATGTGTTTACTGTGCCTCAAAACAAATTATTTTTAATACCAGATAATGATAAACAATACATTCAATCAGGTGGTATTTCAACTTTAGCGTGGGATCATAACCGCTTTGATGGTGAGAGTGAAAAGGTATAAGACGTATACCTATTTCATTTTTCCTACACTAATGAAAATGTATGTACAAGAACCAATATATCATTTGTGTACTACTTGATTGTTATTAAAGTAAAAAAGAAGTGATTATGTATGTATTTAATATGTAGAAGAGCTAGTTCGTAAAACTAAAAAAAACTTATATACATTGGTTGTTTTTATTTTAACAATAAGGAAGAGGGTGAAATAAAGAGCACACAAATAGGTTATATGATACTGTTTATTTATCAAACACGTACAAAAATGTATATGTAAACATAATTACACCATCGTTTTTATTTATTTCTTTGAGCAGCAAGGACTAACGTAAGACATCTCCTCCATCTTTTTTGTACACTTTCGACAGTCTTCCTTAATACTGGGAGGACCACCTATAGTGTATGAGTAGTAGCGTTTGGATCGTTGTTGATTTAACGTTCATAACAATATTCATATTCAGGATGTTTTTACTTGAATTATTTTGTAAATATGCTCCAGAGATAAAGTTGATAACCAGCAAGTGAAATCGGAGTATCAGCAGGCATATAAGACCAGTCCAGACTGTTCAAAGATTTAAGAAAGATTTAAGTCCACTATGACGGTATTTGTTTATAGAAGCACTCACCATACGCATAACATTACTCTCCTTAGTGATCCAATCGTGCATGTGCTTATTATGCCATATAGCATATTTTTGTTTTTCTTCTTGATGCAGTTCACACGGAAAGTGTTCATCATCACAGGTTTCTTCTGCTGTCAAGGCTGCTTTCGAACATCTATACATTGATAAATCAGCGATAGGCTTTGAAAACACAGTTTTAACTCTTCCTCCAATCCGTTCACCACAACAAAACATTCGTTTCGTAGGTCGTTTAAAAAACTTCTTAACTTGACCCGTTTGTCGAATTTAATTAAAGCTGCACAGCTGAAATAAATATCCTTGGTGTATTCACAGAAAGCACATTCAACACGTTGATAATCCAAAGGTTGAGATCGATATGAGCTGGTATAGAATGTTCCATGGAGAAAGAGACGCACACACACACACACACACACGGAGTGAGGTATTCTTCTCATCCCACATATGTTTTATAGTAACCCCACCACCAAGCAATTCTAGATGGCGACACAAGCGTGAAGAAAGAAGCGTTGATTTACGTTGAAACCACGTTAATATACAATCACACGTATTTTCAAGTTCCAGTATAGAACGTTCCATAATAAGAGAGAAGTATGCACACATGGTAAGGGTTTCTTCTCAAGTCTACATCTGTTTCATGGTAACTTCACCGCTAAACGGTTTATAAGTAACAATTCAGTCATGAAGAAGAAGTGCGTAAACAGATGTATTTGTAGAAATGTCGGCGACGGTTTTAAATTCTACACGAATGTCGACTGGAGATGAGCCACTAGAATCATTTTGGTGAGAACAATCGATAATAATCAAAGATGCTAGCGCTTTAAAAGTAAGTCTATCAAGCATATGATCAACTGTTTCATTTTCCTCTAATGAGTAATAAACAGTTCGAAATTTTGGATACATATCATACAGTTGGGAATAAACTCCAGCACTTATCTTAACATGCATGTCTTCATTTGGATAATATTCCTCATTGAGAAAGACTTTTAGTTTAGAAATATTACTATACAAGTGTGTCCAGAAGTAGTGACGGCACGTGCATGCGGGAGGTTGTGGGTTCTGATCCCACTGGTATCCCATTGGCCATTTTTTTCTGTACTGAGCATCTCTTCAACACGTACTATGTACGTATAATACGAATTAATACTTTGAAAGTCGATTTCGATAAAATGAGGTCGTGAAAATTCAATATATATATCAAAAGAGTTTACTAAAACCAGCTCTGACAAATCCGTCCGTCCGTTCTATTGGACCAATTTGCTTCATTTTTGTTTCATTATCTCCAGATTTAACTGCCGGTGAATTATGAGACACGGATAGGTCTCTAACTAGAGCCACCTTTGCTTAATCAGAAAATCAAGTCGTTAAGTGTTCACTCCAATAATTGCAGGCGAAGACTTTCCCTAACCCGCATACATTCTGTACTTAGCAGGTTGCTAAGCAGCTAACACTTCCATTAATATTCTGATATATGAGTTTCATCCTTAGTGATGTCATTGCATGCAGCCAAGTTTGATTACTACCTGTCAAGCCAGAGAGTATAAACTTCACTGATCACGGAAGAATACTATTCCCTGCTAGATACTCTTTGATTCTCTAACCTTTCCCGGTTTCCAAATATATTCAAACAGATGGCATAGCTCTGCTGAGAGAAAAATGTCAACGTAAAGACCCATCATGACATACGCCTGAGACATTACATGGGGACACCTGTCGAAAGATGACCTAGCTACTGTATAAAGACCTTGGCAAAACCGCTCTTTCGAGACTAACCTGCGAACTCACAACACAACCGTTCTTTTAGAAGAACTTCGAGTAAAAATGCCATGGCCTTCTATGAAACAATACCAAGCTCTAAGTATGAAAAATTATAAAATAACGATTATGTGGATAGATATTCGCCAAAAAGACGACGTGATGACATCAGAATGGATGACTTCTGACTACGAACTGCAGCGTACCATAACGCGTTTCTTATTAAATGTTCATAAAACCATTGAAAAAGGCAGGCAAAACGATATGACTTCGACAGGCTTATCAAGACGAATAATCTGACCCATTTATAATGAATTCTGCGGGGCAGCACGGATCTTCTGTGTATGTATTTATGTTCAGTCCGTCAACGATGCCGCTGGTGGGATCCTCAACAGCTCTGCCATCAGCTGTCATAGATGGGCTAGGCATCATTGAGGAGGCGTACTATGGAATGAGGAGTGAGGTAGTTTCCCGTTGCTTTCCTCACCGAGCCAGTTGCTATTACATACCAGTCTGCAAACCCCACTGAAATGCATACACCAACCGACTCCATGGGCAACATTTTCACACCATTCATAGCAGGGACTGGTTGCATAAGGATTGGCATTACTTGCATCGCTCATGCCTCAGTCACTTTCATATTGTCTAAGCCAAGGATAAGACAGAGACAGATCTATGAAAGTAACAAAATTGCTCTAGCCTATACCAGAACACTAGGTCCTGCCAGCAAAGGCGGGCGGGTCTTCTAGCATGCCTTAATTCTCGGTCTTGATGATAAATGTGTTGCGGGTCAGTATTTATTCCACAATAAAATCACAGAGCGGGTTTCCCAGGCGCAACGACAATATACAGTACATACAGCTTTTTCTACGTATTTATATATCATATAGCAAACAGTACCGGTAGCATAAATGTGTTTCTATTCTGACATTTTCATAATTGAAGAACGATATAGAACGCTGAACTAGGTGGTTAGGCATCCCAGGCATGTCAGATAAGACAGGTGAAGGTGAGAAATCTAACAAGGGTACAGTTAGACTGGATCCAACTCTAAACGCTGTGTTCACCAATCCTATCTGCTTGAATTGTGAGTCTCTGTAGAGCACTATGAAAAAGTTCAAATAATTATTATATTAACTGCAATTAACTCCGTTCATTATATTTACTTTGTTACTTGCTATACATGCTAATGCTCGTGCGATTACTTGTGCTGTACCTCTGCCAAGTCGTGAGAACTTTTGCCAGGAATGTAGTGAACCCAAGGGAGAGTTTCAACTCAACTCAACATGCAAACTAAACACAAACTTAGCGATTTGATAAATATTAATTCGACTGCTGCGAGGAAAACTTGATGTAATCGTGCGCGTACATCTGCTAAATCGTTAACCAATTAAAAGCAATTAAAACCAAATTGTATCTTGATTAAAGGCAACTTTATCCTATAGATCTATCATTTAATTAGACTCGTAGCCTTAGACTTACAGTACAGTCCCGGATAAAATCATCACCGCATTAGTTACTATCAATCACTTGAAATCTTCTTCTTTTCCTGACGCTTTTCCCACACGTGTGGGGTCGCGGGTGCGAACTTCGTTACACATGTGGATTTGGCCCCTGTTTTACGACCGGATGCCCTTCCTGCCACCAACTCTACATGGAGGGATGTAATCACTGTCGCGTGTTTCTGTGGTGGTTGGTAGTGTAGTGTGTTGTGTGAATATGAAGAGGAGAGTGTTTGGACGGACACAAACACCCAGTCCCCGAGCCAGAAGAATTAATCTGAACCGAAGGCCAGTACGTTGACCATTCAGCCAATGAGTCGGACTATCAATCACTTGAAATAATTATGTAGAATAGCTCCAACGAAACAGGAAGAAGGAAAGGAAGTTATTTGAGTGTAACGCAATTCAGTACAGTATTCTACAATCCTAGTGAAGAAAAATTTCTTTAAACATCTTCAGGTCAACAAATTATTTGAAGCTTCTTTCAGTGCTTTCAAAGTTTCACCATGAAAATCTCACATTATTATTTGCTTCAGTGGGGGATTTCTCATGTCTTTCTCACGGCCGTTTTACTTTCATGAATCCAGCTGAGAAAGCTGTCCTGAAGTGTGAGTTGTGCATCGTTTGACATCAGCATGTAAGGTGTTGCTTCCATGTTGTTTTGTTTATGTGAAATCGACCTACTTTTACTTGTTTAATATTGTCAAGAACACAGGAGTATAATTTTTCTTTTCCATGTTTTAATGATCATTTTACTATAGAATTACATCGCAAGTGCCTGAATACTGTAACGGCCTTGTGATTATTAAAAGTATGGATTATATTATAAAGTGGGCACTGATGGGATAAAGAGTTCTCATAAAGGTGTGTAACAGGTAATATAGCTGGGCTAACGTTTGAAAAGAAGAAAATGCACCTACCGAACTTGTCACGCTTTAAGACAGGATCGAAATTGTTATAATATAACAAATATTATTTAGCTAAGCTGTTCAAAGTGATATTCAAATTTTGAAACAGCAAAACCTGAACTCAAGGTACATGATAAGGTGGAGAAAACCGCCTGAAATTAGACCATGAAACATCAACTACGAAGGTTGTATTGTATTTGCAACGCGCAAGAGACTTTCAAGGACGATACCATTCTCTATACAATATTACACACCAAGCATATATTTGCAGGATAGGGATATAAGACCAAATATTCATCTATCAGCAGAGTAACATGAAAGCAAATGTTAGTGAACCAGAGTAAACCGTGGTAGGTACAGATTTGAGAAAAGGAAAAAGACTAGGGGAAACTAAGAACAGACACACCTTTCTCAGCCAAAAAACTACAATATATTGAAAGATTTTCTGTAAAATTACCAAACATAGCCTATTTTCATCCTTTCATAAATTTTCCACTATAGTAAACATCTTTCAAGCGAAAGATTTAATTAACATAACAGACAAATATTTTTTTTTTTTTTTTTTTTTTTTGCTATTTGCTTTACGTCGCACCGACACACCGTCTTATGGCGACGATGGGATAGGAAAGGCCTAGGAAGTGGAAGGAATTGGCCGTGGCCTTAATTAAGGTACAGCCCCGGCATTTGCCTGGTGTGAAAATGGGAAACCACGGAAAACCATCTTCAGGGCTGCCGACAGTGGGACTCGAACCCACTATCTCCCGATTACTGGATACTGGTCGCCCTTAAGCGACTGCAGCTATCGAGCTCGGTGACAAATATTTTATAAACAAATTTATAAATTTTTACGCTGTCAGTATTTGCATTGGAGTAAACATCAATCAAGCAAAAGAGGGTTTTAGTTGAATAGGACACAAATTTGGTAATCACTGTTACTTACTTTAACACAAGTATAATAATTTTTATAAAATATAACAGACCGCTTCAGGATGATGATTAGAGTTGTCACAAATGAATATAACAACAAAGTGTTATATAACGCTATCAAAAGAATTGTGGCACTAAGCACAATATAATAAAAACCATAGCAAAGGTTGCTTTCTTAGCTTAGATACCGAACAAGCCACCGTGGTAAAATACAAAAAATACCAGGGTTACATATAGAGTCTTTCTGTAGACATGAAACATACTACGAAACATTACAATAAGAATCTGTACTTAATATCTCTTCAACACGTACTACATGTACGTAACACGACCTAATACGTTGAAAGTCTGTTTCGATTACAATGCGGTCGCGAAAATTCAATATTCATTACAATAAGAATATTAGTAGTGAAGAAAGGCAAGGAAGTGGGGGAGGAAAAGGGAAGGAGACTACGGCTGCTATTTTCTTTTTTAAATATACACGTGGTGCACCAAATTAAGGTGCACAGAGTTCCCTAAAGCACTGCCATTTGATTTTTCCCAGTTCTTAGTCCATACGTAACGAAATATGTAGGACAAGATCAAGAATGGCTTTAGTCTATTATGCCAAGAAGTCTTTCAGAAAACGGCATAGAATAATGCATTTTGGTGACGGCGTGAAGTTAGAATTGCCGTGGCTGGCTGAAGGCCAAAGTAAAAGTTCCAATATAACCTTGAGAGATAGAAAAAATATTGTTCACCCAGCAGGACGTTGGCTAGCACAGATGTACGAGTCGACAAGCCGCATCGAAGTGGATTGCTCCCTCCATACACAAGGATCCTTGCTCGATGCCTGACTGGCAAGCTGGGCAACCACACTCACTTATATAGTGGAATAGCAAGACCGCAGAGAAAGGTCGAGAAGGAACGGTGACGTGGCAAGATGACGTAGGGCGGAGCAGGTATGGGAGGGAGCAACGTACATTACACAATCAACATGGCGAGGAGACAGAGTAGGCTTATAAAAACGGTGTTAAAACTAGAAATAAACCGAGCAAAAACCAGTGGACGACGACAGCCGATGAAGTCGGAGAACAGGTAGACAGATATGCCATGATGTACGGCGAGGGTAAGTTATAAGACGATTATTTTCATTTTAATTCCGTGAAGTACAAATGTATACTATTTCGGAGAATAACATGATTAATATTTTGAAATCGAAGGGTAAATGTTTAATTTAGTAGCATATAATGAAGAAATCTTATGTATAAGAAATGCTTTAGCTTGACCACTATGGTCTTTAACCTCTCAGGTTAGTCCAATAACCCCAGTGATATTTTGATCTAGGTAAGTTAAAGAATTCTGTGTAAAATATTTGAATCGTCGATCATTATGTTAAGATTCTCAGGAGACAGGCAACTGTTCCTTGAGATGTTCACTGTACTGTAAAATTTTATTTGAGAACATAGCCTACAAAAGACATACCTTTATGAAGTACGACATGATCATTAGAACCTTTTAATAAGATAAGTTAAGAGAATAAATCCAGTAGAACGTAGTTAATTCGAACGTTTTAAATTCTAATTCGTGAGTAATTCGTACCCTTGACATTCCTATACAACACAATGTTAAGAAATCAGGTTGAATTCAGATATTACATTTTTTCACTTGGAGTAAAAATTGATTTTTTAGGACGATGAAATGCTGCTCGAATGGAAGAAAAAAGTAGTGTATAATCGTGCTGGTGCTGGAAACAGAATTGTTCAAAGGCTAAGAAAAGGTTCAATATTTTATCCGTTACGGTATGAGGGTTATATTTTTAGTATCAAGATTGATGTGCATTCCTTCGTTTCTGAAATGTTTGCTATGATACTATACCATGTACAGTCTTTGCCATATTTTACCGCCATTGCAACTCGTAGAACCACTAAACTAGTAGAGGGAGTGGGACATCGTTTAATTCGAATTCGTGGTTAATTAATATGTATATGGATCTTCCAGGTATGAATTAACCAAGTTCTACTATAGTACAATTAATTACTTGGGCGGTTTAATAAGTAACCCACATATTTATTTTGTTGTGAGATAAGATGTTGGAGAAGGACCAAATTTTTATGTACAGCAACCAAACCTTCCCTGTCAAAGTCACTAAGTTGCATTGTTGCCGTTTTCAAGGTAACATAGTAGCTTCGTTTGTTTGTTTGTCATGTCAGAAGCACTAAAATCTGATACATTTAGGATACTAATTTTACATATACTAATTTTACATATTTACAACGAAAAACGTAAGTAAATAGAAAGAAAGACAAAAAGAAAATAACGAATAAATAAATAAATAAAGAAAGAAAGAAAGAAAGAAAGAAAGAAAGAAAGAAAGCAATCTCAATGCGGTGGATTCTGGCAGTGTGAGTGACTCCATATCCAGCACAGCGCTTAGAGGAGAAGATGCTGCATTGACTCTTGAAAGGTAGCCTACCTTTATAGGTATTCCAGACACTTAACAATATCTACGAATATCAGGCAGGGAACAAGGGTACAGTTTGACGTTGGATTGACTGATTATCAGCATCACAATAAGGTAAAGCGAGACTGAAGGAGCGTTCGAGACGGCTGCATGGAGCTGTGATACTGGTGACTGTTCAATGCGCAGAGGGCTTATTCGGGGTGACAAGTGAATAACAGCCAAATAAGTGGATATTCAATTTGATTTCTGTGTGGGTAGAATCAACACTATTATTAAATGCTTAGGCTTTTCAAGGGTTTGTTCCAAGACGGTTCCTATCTGCCTAATTCACGACAATATGGAACAAAGGAAGACAATTTGTCCTGAGTTGTTTGAACATTACGAGGTTGGAGAAGATTTTAAAAATTCTAGAAACATCACAGGGGATGCAACATGTATTTACTATTTTGAGCCTGAGGCCAGGCGACAGTCGATGGCGTGGCAGCACACGAGTTCTCCTCGGAATAAATATTTCAAGTCGGCACCCTCAACAAGCAAACGACTGATTCTGATTGACATATTACCTGCTGGTCACACAATAATCTCAAAAGTTTACATCGAGAATCTGAAAAACTGAAGAGACGAGTTTTGTTTGTTCATATTCATAAATAAGTCAACAATCGCCTTCAGCATGATAAAGCAAGGCCACACACAAGCCTGCGCACTCGTGAAGCAATCGCAAAACATGGGTGGACTATTCTTTCTAATCCAGCCTAAAGGCCGGATCTCGCACCATCTGACTTTCATTTGTTTCATCCCTTGAAGGATGCACTCCGTGGGAGGTGATACGGCTCTAATGGGAAGGTCATAGGGGAAGTCCGGACGTGGCTGGGAAGGAAACCACCTGAATGGTTCCACATCGGTACACAAACTTTTATATCTCAGTGCAGGAGACTATATCGCATGAAATGCATTTGTAGTCAATAAATCGGGGAATGATGTGGTATGTTCCCCGGTGCAATAATTAACAAACCTCCAATGAGGGGAAAAATTACGTGCATTATGAATTGATCCTTGTAGTACATAAATTATTCACTGCTGTCCTGTTGGAGATTATTCAGTCCGAATGCAGGGTAGATCTCAAAAATTTCCACCATCATCTACACTAGAAAACCCAGGTATCACTGAAGGGAAGTACTATGGAAATAGAAAATGAAGTACGTTCCCGTTGCTTTCCTTACTGTGGGAGAATATCCTGCTTCATATCGTTCTACCAATCCAAGTAGAAAGAATAAACCAGCTGACTATTTATAAACTGTTTTTCACACCATTCACCGCAGGACTGACTGTATACGGAATGGTGTCAATTCCATATTGTCAAAGTACAAGCTGAGGCGGATGGTTCGATGAGTATTTAAAAAATAGAGCTCCTTCCAGACGACAAAGTGTGAAGTGGATACTATTACTCAGCAGAGAAGAATATAAATTGGCCAAAAAAGACATCTAAATGAAGCAATTCCAATCCTTTTGAAGTTGCTGGGAAGGATCACCTGTATGTGGTTTAAGGAGACCTGGGTACTTCTGAACATGTGAATAATGTATATTAGCAAGCATCATTATGCTAAGCATTTTCTCAGTTTATGGTAAGGCTATAATAACATGTTAAAAGCAGTTTATACTGAGGTGGATGATGGCCATATTGTGGTATTTGGGGTTATGAAATCTGGAAAAGAAATAAAAATTTTAAAAAATACAAAAATCAGAGAAAAAGTAACCTTGGTTCATTTAGGAACCACTGTCTCAGTTGTTTCTCAACCAAATGTTCTCTAAATTTGTCCACATTCTGATAATGGATAATGTCGGCTTCTTAACCTTTTGGTTTCGATAAAATTAGAATAGAATCTAGAAAAAATATTATTCCTTCTCAACTTCTTCCTTTTACAAAATTTGTGAAAGGATTCTTTTTTTTTCTCAGCCTGTTACTAAATTTTGGAAATTATTTTAAGTTAATATTCAAGAACTATATTAAATAAGTTCATGTAGAGAACATTACCCTTCTATCTCAAATGGTTTCAGAGTTATAGGTACATAAATGTTCAAAATGTATGTGTATTGGAAACAGCTGGCAAAGATATCAGTATACCTTTTGCGTAGCTACCTTAACATCACAACATCCGAACTGCATAATCTGCATCGTAATGTGATTATGCTTCTTCCCTTACCCTCTTCTACCGAGCTCGATAGCTTCAGTCGCTTAAATGCGGCCAGTATCCAGTATTCGGGAGATAGTAGGTTCGAACCCCACTGTCGGCAGTCCTGAAGGATGTTTTCCGTGGTTTCCCATTTTTACACCAGGCAAATGCTGGGGCTGCACCTTAATTAAGGCCACGGCCGCTTCCTTCCCAGTTCCAGCCCTTTCCTGTCCCATCGTCGCCATAAGACCTATCTGTGTCGGTGCGACGTAAAGCCAATAGCAAAAAAAATTATCCTCTTCAGGTTCTTTTTTCTGCTCCTGGCCTCCTTGGTCATCAGTTCAGTGAATTTTTCTGCTTCCCGTACACGCACCTTGTCAATAGTAAAGAGAGAATTCTCCACGTTAGGTCCACATTTTATTCCCAATTTCTTCAAGATATTGATCCTAGATGTTGCATCAGTATTGAAGCAGATTAATGCGTCTAAACCACCCATATTGAGAGTATCTAGTCCTACAAGAACATGTTTTGGTATGCTCTCCCAAATACAGTGATTAAAACTCTCATTGGAATTCAGGGTGCCCCCATGTAAGCATTTGGCTAGATATTTTACATCACTCAGATCCCTTAAAATTTGTTTAATGACAAGCATTACTGCCTCAAGAAGTGAATGTTTTTGATGTCAGTGCTTTTTGGTAACCACAACACGAGTCACTACCCTTCGGGCAGAGTTCATGAACTGGCTGATTTTCTGTGGAGACATTTCACATGGGCGAGGCACTTGATACCATTTTTAATAGCTGATGAAAGGTATTACAGGTGTCAAAACGCGAAAAAGCTTTATATATTTGAATTCAGGAAACACTGGATAATTTGTGCTACCAAAATAAGAAAAACGACTTTTTCTATCATATAAGAGTAGGCTTACTAATTAACCAGTATTTAAGTCAGTATTGTTCTTGTAACCACGTACTGAATGTCAACACTCACGAATTTAAGAATTTAAAACTGACTGATCACATTATGTTTTTCATTTTGAATCCAGGGGCAATTGTATTTAAATAGGTGGGCATTTATTTTGATGGTAACCAGTTTTATTGTATAGCCAGTACCAGTGAATGCTTGTGGCCTGAAAGGATAACTTGGAATTGAAAGTAAGACAGTATCTCAAATTTCGATAGAAATTAGTCTGTACTGAAGGGTTACAGTGGGCAATTGCCACTTGGTATCTCAATTAACTGTATTCACTTCATAGTCTTTTATTGATATTTTACCTTAATTTAGTTACAAGTGTTAGTTTTGAAAAGGTTAGTGAAAGCGTTAACAAACAACAGAAAATGTATTAGTGCAGGTTAACTTAAATAGAATTGGGCGGAATGAAGATGAGTGTGACGGTGCTGAAGGTAAGAATTCAATCGTAAGCCTGTTGACGTTTTCGACACGTCCTTTAAGATAACGATAAACAGATTTGAAGGCGTATTTTTCCTTGGAAATACAATGAAGAATACGAAGAAGAGTCATAAAGGAAGAACACCAAAAGCTGCTAAGGAATGACGAGGTGATTAATTTTAAGAGGGAGTACAACTGGGCAACCACCCACTGTTAACACTAACCTGAGGGGAAAATGGAAGAGGTGCGATACTTCAAAAAATGAAGATATCCGCCAAAGTAAGACAAGGGCCACAAAGGGCGTAACAATGAGACTCCCTAGGCCTCGCAAACATAATATCGTCGGGATAGGAAAAGAAAAAGAGTTGACCAAGGGATGTCGGAACTAATAGATGAAAGTGAGGGGACTGGCACGAGTAGGTGGAATAAATGCATGGGCTAAGTTAAAGGCCACGTGGTCCCCAACCAACGCTCCCAAATTAAGAGCCCCTGGAGCCCCTTTAAGTCACCTCTTCCCAAGATAGTGAGTTCGATCTCGGAGAAATTTTATACACTCAGAGGAACTGGTCGTTCTCCCAGGCAGTAAGACCCACTAAACCGAACGGAAGGCTTTTCCAAGCATGCGAATGATTTTCCTTTTTTTTTTCATATGTGATACTTAGAACATTTTGTTAACATACACCTGTGTTTAGCCTTTAGTTCGACTGAAGCCTGTATGATATCCTCCGAGGATGCAGTGTCTGTACCGATGTATCGGTGGTGATGGAGTGGTGAAGGAAGTCGTCGTGACCTATGTTACTGACGCCAACCCGGTGTTCGTCTGGAGTAAGGAACTAGGAAATATAACACTGAAATGGGTGAAAGTGGAATATTAACCAAATGTTCCCAATTGTGTCATGTGAACATGCGCGTACCTCTTTCAAGTTCCTCAAGATGGTGGTGGCAGTGGTTGTTGTACAAGGAAGTACAACTTGGCGACCACGCTGTCCAGTTCCCCAAGCAATTCTTCAATTCGTGGCAAAACTAGGACTCTATCCGGAGCCATCTGGGCAATGTGATAGAAATTCTTATGTCTCTTCTCAGTTGCCCACAAGAATGCCTGATTTCATTCCTTTTCAAATCTCACATGAAGATTTAAATTCTCCTCGGTACAGCTGTAAATGGAATCCGAACCAGTCATTTGAGGCGTCACTGTGCTACCTCCAGACCACAGAAGTGAGTGTTAATTAATTGATTTATACAGTAAACCGCGCTTAACCGAACTAAACGGGACAGAGCAATTTCGGATAAACCATTGGAACTAATATTAGATTGAAAGGGACATATGTTTTACTCCTATGTTAAAATAAAAAATATACATTATTTAAATGTAAAGTACAGTATTAAATCAATCAATCAATCAATCAATCAATCAATCAATCAATCAATCAATCAATCAATCAATCAATCAATCAATCAATCAATCAATCAATCAATCAATCAATCAATCAATCAATCAATCAATCAATCAATCAATCAATCAATCAATCAATCAATCAATCAATCAATCAATCAATCAATCAATCAATCAATCAATCAATCAATCAATCAATCAATCAATCAATCAATCAATCAATCAATCAATCAATCAATCAATCAATCAATCAATCAATCAATCAATCAATCAATCAATCAATCAATCGTAATTGGTTTACATTGTCCATATCATATGTGACAAGTTCAAAGACATTGAAGTAGGTAATGAATCCCCTAAAATGCACGTGTGATAACATATTTAACTTTCGAAAATTATTTCTTTCAATTATGCCTTTGTAATTACCAAGTGTGAATGGATGTATTGGACCATCATATTTTTCTGTGGTGGTAGGCAATGTCAGGAGTTGTGTTTAAATAAAGAAGTATGCATTAGGGCTAACACGAAACTTGTACTCAGTCCTCAGATTAGTGGAGTCAACAAAATGTGGCTTGAATCCTTGGCCCTGGTGCAAACAGTACCCGGGATTCTCCGTTCAGAAGGCAACTGAGGCAAGGTAAGACTTTTTCTTACATTATAATTAATACACTGAAGTACATAATTCTCCCCGCGCCGAGTAGCTCAAACAGTAGGGTACTGGCCTTCTCAGTCCAAGTTCACTGGTTCGGTCGCGGCTCACTCCCATGGTATTTGAAGGTGCTTAAATACAACAGTCATGTCGATATATTTTCCGGCGTGTGTAAGATGCCCTACGTGACAAAATTCTGATGCCCAGACTTCTCCAAAATTCATACAAATAGTTAGTTGGACGTACGTCTAATATCATTATTATTCTAGGCTATTTTTTGCTAGTGGTTTTACGTCGCACCGACACAGATTGGTCTTATGGCGACGATAGGAGAGGAAAGGCCTAGGAGTTGGAAGGAAGCGGCCATGGCCTTAATTACCTAATGTACAGCCCCAGCATTTTCTGGTGTGAAAACGGAAACCACGGAAAACCATCTTCAGGGTTGCGGACAGTGGGATTCGAACCCACTATCTCCCGGATGCCTAGGCTATTTAGAAGTAAAACTACATTCCATGGGAGTCTAGGATCTTACTCGATGACCATCTAAATTTGAAGATATGAAGAAAGCACAAATGTCATCCCCCTATTTATGGCTTTCATAAGTCTATTTTTTGCATTCAGCAACGAAGATTTTACATGAAGGAATATCTTTTTACTTTATATCGATTTTGTTGAATCTGAAACTCTTTAAGAACGACTATATCTGTTAATAAAAGGAATATCCATAAATGGTAATGAAAGACTCCTTAGTCCTCTAAGATGCAATAGCGTCGTGTTCGGAAGAGGACAAAACTAAGAAACCGTACCGTCGGCAGGAATAACATGACAGAAGCAAGTGAAAACAAATATCACATTCCTCTAGAGTCCGTTATAGCCGCACAATATACGTCTCACAATACGTGAGACTAGACAGGGCTATGTTTTATTCAACATAAATTACATGTACAACCAACCATGCACCAACTAAATGTTATCGACTTGGGAACAGGTTGTCAAGAATTATGTCTTGGCTTTGAGAAAGAAAGGACCTCAGTGCCGTAAAACGTTCAGTATGATATTTTAGACAATAATATCAAGAACTACCAATACTTAGATTTTGTTCCACTTGTGTCCCGAGCTTATTAACTCTGAAAAGTCTGCTTTTACTCGCTGAGCTCTACTAGTCAGTGAATAAAATTCAAAATTAATACTATAAGTCCTTTTACTGAAGAATTAATGACACAACTTTTCTGGTGTGAAGCCCATGTTGATAGCCTTGTATTTCGAATTGTACTTGACATATTATATCACTGTGGAAGTAGTATTAGTGATCCTAGAAGCATTTAGTAGCAATGCCAACAGATGGACACTCGACGCTTCGGTACGGCCGTTTCCATGCCAACTGCGAAGGGGACAGAAGGGTGTGTAAAAATGAGCGGATTGCAATACAAGAGGACGCTAATACCCAGTGTAATAATTAATTGCGCGTTGGATTTAATCACTTGCGTCTGCATAAATCAGGGGCACTGATCATTAACCCTGGCAGCCTAGGACCGACCACCCTACGTCACACACTAGGAGAAGCACAGGTGCGCGTTACTAAACGTTTAGAAGGGCAAGAGTCGCGAATAAATGTGTAGCTAAGAAGAATTTAGTACTTCGTGAAAATTGCATTAGTAAATAAATTTTACTCATTAAAAGGCAATATTTGTTTGACTAATTTGAATAGAGCAGTTAAAGCTCTGCTGAACTCATTATGTGACAACTGTCAATTCATTTTGCGTGCCTAACAAATCCCGTGGTTGTAATAAAGAAATAAATTAACCTTAACCAAACCCCACAAATATCAAACATACGTATATTTTCATAAAATATTATTACATTTTTTCACTCCAAGCATCTTTAAATTAATTAAATTCCCTAAAATTTTAAGTTCATTGCGTATAATTTAAGAGTTATGATATAGTGGCGTGTCTGACCTTCATGCCTTGCAGCTTAATCTGGTTTCCTTATAATCTACTATCGAATCCAACAGACTCCTAACTATCTTACATGCAAATTGAATTATTTGTCTTTCTTCTCTTCCTCCTCTTCTATGTGCCACGTCAAATTCCCTAACGTTAGTGATCACTATGAGGAACACTGAACGATTCCTTGTCAGATGATAAATGTGGCCAGTGTTGGTAATGTCTGACTGATCGCTGATGTTATCTAGCCACGTTGTTCTCCTTGCAACATCTCTTCAGCCTGTCTTTTCATTGCAATATTTAGTGACGGTCATTCATCACGATACGGCAAATGTAACAGATTCTGCAGGGTCGGATGAGTTCCCGGTCAAGTATTTCATGATATGATAGACAAGAATCACAATAAATAGTCGGCGAATTCACATCTGGAAAACTTCATAGCGTTTTAGTTAGGCACTCAAGAAGGTCCACATTTTTGCATATTACGATATTATTGACCAGATGTGGCATCTAACCACCTTCTGAAGATTATTTTAAATTTAATAAATCATTGCAGAAGCAGGTATTACATTTTTAAACTGATAAATTGGATAATAATAACTGTACCAGGAGTAAACCTTCCCCGGCTATTAACTGCGCGCCTTCTCGAGGGCCGTCTATGTTAACGGACATGAACGTTTAAATTTCTAAAAACTTTCTTGTTCGATGGTTAAATGGCTCTATTGTCGATTTGTTACGCACTCTTATCACTAGACACATACTACGTAACCGAGAAATGTTTATTTTGGGAGTTAGTAACGTTTTAAGGACTGTTTTTCTAATATACCGAAATTGTCAACATATCCTCCTCTATTTTAATATACCTATCATGTGCTTGTAAATATGTTCTCTAGCCAATCAAACACGGGTGTGTGTAAGGAAATTCAGCCTATCAGCACACTATATTTTAATTTAATCTTGAAATTTCCTCTACGGAACTATATAAGGAGGGCACTTTCAGGCCGTCTTATCTGAATTGCTCCAGTGTTTGATAGTGCGACTTGACGGAGGCCATAGAGGGCTAGGGAGGCAGAGGCACAGCCTGTCTGAAGAAGATCCAGCGATAAAAGGTAATGGCAGAATTTACCTAAACATGTGATCGTGCCTGCTGATAGTTCGAGTAGAAGGTTACAGCCGTTTCTTAGTGTAATTTTGTATTTTGGGTGGTTTAAATGTAGGACCTTCTGCGAAGTTTTCGAACTTAAGTTGTATTCCCTACTGGGCAATATGTAATACAAGGGAACGCGAGTGGTGACCCTCAGTCGTCTCCATTTCAACTTTTGAATTGGGTGACTAAAGATTTCAACCTCTAAATTTTGAAAATCTTGTATCGACTTTAAATGTTCCTCCTTTAATCACCCATTTTAGTATGGGATTAGCCTCTGTGTCATTGGGCCGTAAGCCCACATAGGTTCTTGTTCTTCCAGACATTTCTATAAGGAGTGCTGGTGTTTCACCTCCTTGATGGCCTATTTTGTGCAACCTTTTCGTTCATTTGTTAAGGCCTTGTAGTATGGGTAATTATGCCCCTGTTTATTCTTTAGAGTAACTGTGTCCTAATGTTGGTTAACTTTCGGAACAGTAATTAAACTTATTGTGGAGCATTGGAATTGATAGCCCACTGTGGGGCAACCTTATATGAACACTTGAAGTAGGATCCCCCTATGAGTTTCGTAGTGTAATTTAGCGTGTCAAACGCAACTGATTGCCTGTTTGAGGCTAGGCTCTTGTAATTTAGAGCTGAGACTCCTATGAAGTGTACCGGCTCTTTCACAATATTTTATCTGTCAGGATCAATTATGCTCTTTTGTATGTAATTTAACGACTGACAGTTTACAACATGTTATTATGTACCTGATTTAGGAGGCATTGTTAGAACTGACGAGCTCCTGGTTAACTTTTTACTTGTTCTTTGTTGTTCGATTAAAATTTCTATCACCAGGCGAGTTGGACGTGCCGTTAGGGAGATAGGGGGTTAGAACCCCACTATAGGCAGCCCTGAATATATTTTTCCGTGGTTTCGCATTTTCACACCAGGCAAATGCTGGGGCTGTACTTTAATTAAGGCCACGGCTGCTTCCTTCCCGCTCCTAGGTTTTTCCTATCCCATCGTCGCCATAAGACCTATCTGTGTCGGTGCGACGTAAAACAAATAGCAAAAAAAATCTACATCTCATTTTAAGAAATGAAATATAAAGTTTCAAAATTTTTTACAATAAAATTTGCTCCAAGTAATCCCCTTTACAGCCATTCAACCCAGACATTTCCTATTTCTCTGTTATTCACGGATACCCCGGAACAATAATAATAATAATAATAATAATAATAATAATAATAATAATAATAATAATAGTAATAATCATTTTCATAATAATCAAAATGATAATGTGGTAACATGTTCACGAGAAACACAAGGAGCTAATCATCCTCTTTGAGCTCTAATCGTAAAAGAGAGGAATAGCTTAGGAACGAGAATCTGAAAGCGAAGACTCTCTAAGTATTACATACCTGATGTCATCGTGAATGCAAAACAATACTAGTTTATTAAAGGAGATGGGTTAGATTGTATAAACGTGCCTTTCACAAGTAAGGATAATGCCACACTCAACTAGAAACCCCGTTATTCTCATACTCGTTACCAAGTTGTAATTTTTTAGGGGAGGAATTATAATCTTTTGTTAGTGGTTTAACGTCGCACTAACATTTCGAAGGTTTTCGGCGACGTAAGGATGGGAATGGGTTGGATAGGATTGGAAAGGTAGCGGCCGTGGCTTTAATTATAGTACAGCTACAGTATTTGCCTGGTGTAAAAATGGTAAACCACAGAATACCATCTTCTGACCTTCCGACGATGGGATTCGAATCTACCATCAACATCACAGCTAGGCGACCCTAACCGCACGGTCAACTCACTTGGCATTGATTATAATAAATGAGAAATCCGAGACATGTGGCGTAGAGAAAACTAGCCTAAGACGAGCATCAGGCTTTCTTGAAGGCTCACAATCCTGGTAGCAACTAGGTCAGTATGAAACGTCACTGGCCCCAGTTTACACGTTTCAACTGCTGAAAGAATGGAAGAAAATTCAACTCGAGGTGCTACTCCAGGTAGTAATAGATCCACCGTCACCTTGAGGGATGCATGCGGGCATTCGAGTTCTCTGGAGCCTTCACGGACATGCTTAGAACTGTTGGAGAATTCTATAAATATGATCAGACACGAACAGCGAAACTTTCTTTTGTCATCTTTAACTTGAACTGCCTTCCTAAGATTAGTAAACTGAAGGATCTCACCAATACCCTATCCCGGCATCAAATCCTAATCACTGCAATTCAAGAAACGAAATTTACTGATGAATATGCTTTTGAGTCAGAGTGTTACAGGATCGTTAAGGTTAAAGTGGGCAAACTTGTACTGAAATCCATGAAGCAACCTGGCAAGTGCTTCATTGTCAGGAAGAAGAACTTAGATTCGGCCAAGGACTTAATTTTCTCAAGCAGTTGGTCTCAACACTTTCTTTTCGATGTAAAAATATAAGCATCACTATTGTGAATGTGCATTGTCAACGAGGCAAAGGAAAAGGTTCATAAAGGACAGATAAATTGTGAAAGTGCTCGGAGACATTCTTCAAATAATTTTCAAAGTATACCCAATCATTCTGACTGATGACTTCATCCTCCAGCTTGGCAAAATATTCGAAACTACTCAGGCCATCGAAGAACTAAACGGAAGGGAGAAACCCTCATGGAGCTCTATTAGGCCTTCAGTCTGGTTCTCAATTATATGCCAAGAAAACAAAAAACACGGGCGTCCTCCAACCCCAATCTAGGTGAGTTCAATATTGATCATCTTGCTATCGCACCGAATGCGCAACAGAAAATCCAGAATATTAAAAGGCTGAGAATAGTTAACCTTGACTCGGATCATTATTTTCCGAACACAAAAGTTAAATTCCTCCAAATAAATACAAGGAAGGGATAAACGGAGATGTTTAATATGATAAAATTAATAATCAGTCTGCAGATACAAATAACTGAAAAGAACTGAAAGAGGTCGTGGTTGAAACGGTAAAGAAGACAGTCCTCTTAAGAAAACTGAGAAATAATGCCTGGTGTACTTACGGATGAGATGTAGTGAAGCCAGGAGAGTTTGCCTGGCAGAGGTCGAATACCCAGAAGAACAAAGAACCATATACTTCCTAGAGGTGAGAACACATGCAGCTAAAATCATCTATGGAGTGCAACGCGCCTTCATCAAGGACTAGCTAGTGCAAATTAGCCATTTGAAGAAAAACAAAACACCCGAGGTCTCTGCAAATCTTTTAAATGTAACCTTAGAAAATGCATCCCACCCCAGCCTGCTCTCATAGGCCTTGATGATAAAGTTGCTTGCAATAACAGGGACATCTGTCAGGTCCCAGGAAGTTACTTTGACCCCCTTCTGAACCGCGAGGCTTCAAAATCAAGATTCATTTTCGGAGAAAATACATCCATCAACCTTGAATCATCTCCACCGACCAGAGAAGAAATCCGACAGATCATCCAGTCACTTGAGAATAGTAAATTTTTTGATACGGTCTCTATGCTCGCCTAAATATCGATATATACAGGTGACAAACAATCGATAAACTAAGTAGGATAATTTGCAAGATTTGGGAAACAGAACAACTTCCAAATTGCTGGATATCAGCCCTAATACAATGTTTGGTACAAAAATGATAAAACGAGACGTGAATAACTACCTAGAATTGTCGCTTTTCTCAACTATACGCACTATCCCCTCTAACTTCCTCCAGATCAGTGCAGAGGAACAACTGGACCTGCAACTGCCAACTATCAAGGAGTGTTTATGAAAGGACGTTCGTGTCTTGCACAAATCATGAATCTTAGATCGATTCTTTCGTATCCGAAACTTAGTAACAAGAAATTAGTGGAGAACTTCATCGATTCGAAGATGGCCTACGATTCTACTAATCGAACCACCTTAAACAAAAAAAAAAATCTGAAAAGAAAGTGATCTTGGACAATAAAAGAAGAGCAATCATTCAACAGATCCCGATTGATACCACACCCAAGACGACATTTAGAGGAAAAATTTCAGACAACTTCGAAATAAGGACTGGTGTTTTATAGAGAGATGGGATCTCTCCTGCTATCTTCAGCTGTGTGCATGAGAAAGGTATATCGAAATGGCGCAATGAGCTCAGTAAGAAAGGTATTGAAAACAAAGACTGTGTTGTAAGCGTAAGAACGTGGCAATCGACGGTCTAGCATTTGCAAATAAACTAGCGTTTACCTTCCCGTTCCATTAAGACGCATGAAAAACAAATTATAAGTCCGGTGTACAGATCTCCGTGGAGAAAACGGAGTTCATACGAAGTTCAAGCCAGCATCCAGAGAGCTAGCGGTCGAACACAAAAGGATAAAACAAGCAAATAATTTCAAATACCTAGGCTAGTGGACAGAGCCTAACATATCTGAAAGGGAAGTATTCGTACCCAGGATCATAAAGCTGGAAATCATGTATGAAGTAACCAGTGACATCTACAATAAACGATCAGTGCCCTTCAATGCCAAGCTCAGACACTACTGTACAGTCATTCGACCGGGCACCTTGTACGCAACAAAACACCTTGTGGTGAATAATAGCGGTTCTGTAGGAAATTAGAAACCAAAAGAAGAAAGATTCTGAGGAAAGTCTTCGGTCTAGTCAAAGAAAATTGTATGTACAGAAAGAAGCGCAACCGTTAGCAAATTTCACAAGTGGAAAAGGTAACAGACACCATTTCGGCAAAGAAAGATCGCTTTCTATGGAGACCAGATGCGAACGAGCCCAGGGAAACTGTCGAAACAGATCTCAGGCTTTCTGGATAAGAAGACGAAAGGAGCCTAGTCCACCGAGGTGGAAAATGATTTACAGGTGAAGACATCTGAAACGTGATCATTTTCGGAAGAAACAAAGGGACAACGACTACCGATGTGTAATTGACATCACCAATAGAATAATAATAATAATAATAATAATAATAATAATAATAATAATAATAATAATAATAATAATAAAAAAATATTGAAGATTGTCCATTTTAAGTTATGTGACTTAACATTTGTTCGTTCAGATAGAAGTAACTAGATATAAATAATAACTTCCTTCCTCTTTTTATTTATAAAGTCGGAGAGAGTGGCCACATGCATTTGAAATGACCCATAAAAATCTCACAGTCCGTAAAGAGAAATATCACGTTCCCGTTTATATAATTATATACCCGAATTCGTTCATTTGGTCCTCACAAAGCCACAGTTCGCTTTAATGTAATCTCTTGTGATATTTATTCCAATAGCTTCCTGTAGCCATCACCTGCAGTCCAGAGGAACGCTTCTGCTCAATACGTCTACGCAAGGGTTCCATATTTAATCACGTGATTTTATTTAACTTTATTAAATCGTGGTCCAATGTTTCTAGCTCTGTGTCCTCGGTAATTGAATGCGGCAGCAAATTGTGTTTCGCTTTGCGTGTACTCGTAATCCCTACATTGATACATGGAATTTGAGTAGCTCAAACAGGATTAGCTTCCCTTCAATACAAAGTTACATTCACGTTCTAATCCGCCAGGCGCGCTGCATTCACATCGAGTGTGCGCCAATCAACATGGCCGTCACCCCATGAATAATTGGCTGTTCTTCTAACTGCCTCCATTTTAGACCAAGGTTTAAAATCCTGGGGGGTTAATTATCAGGTTTCCGAGAAGAGACACTTTCGTCACCTCACAGACTTCGCTGTAAATTAGCAACTAATGGTGAAAATTGCGTACTGATCATTATTAACGGTTTATTGCTTAACAGCGACTTGAGCCAACGTTTAATGGAGTGTTAAAATGCAGTTCTGTGCTGCCTCATGATTATAAACGCCATAATATCTGTAGACCATCTCAATGGCTGACTGTCGTATTAGCTGTGCACAATTAATAATGGGCAGTAGATGCAAGAAAAGAAAAAAAATAATTTCCTGAAGTCAAGAATGATCAATACTTTCTCAGTGGATCCTATTAACATGGAACAAATAGCTGGATAACGTGCGTTTAAATGCACGGTATCTCTGCACGATTGACACAATAGCCATGATGCTGATCAATCGCTACTTAACCACTCCCGTGGAAGCAGATAGGTCAGATTTCTCCATTCAGAAGGGCAGAGGATCAATCCTCAAGTCCCTTGTGTGTCATTGCAAAGAGAACTCAGATGTCCATCTCAGGCTTTCAATATCTACGAACAGGTAAGAGAAAAAAATATAAAATATCAAACTGCAATAGAACACCCAAACTGAAATATAAAATGTGTATGTACGTGCCAAAAGTCCTTTATCATTTGACGAGGCAATACTTCACAGAATATTGGAAAATACAGTGCGCAAAATGACCAACAAATGGCACTGGACAACAGAAGCACGTCAGATACAAATTTCCACACATGCTTGACATGACATGGGGTTTTATTGACACCAACAACGAGTGCATAAAGAGGCAAACAGATGGCGCTGGACAGCAACACGTTAGTGATGCCGCATGAGACCAGTGTACGGTATAAAAGAGCTGTCGTTAGAGAGGGCATTAGATACGCCTGCAATCCTGGCATGTTGATGTTACCAGAAAAAACACTGTTCGTTAAGCTTTATTTATTTTATTTTGAAGTCAATAAAACCCCATGTCATACCAATCATGTGTGTGTGTGTGTCAATTATTACATCTCTAGTCCGGCTCCATGGCCAAATGGTTAGCGTGCTGGCCTTTGGTCACAGAGGTCCCGGGTTCGATTCCAGGCAGAGTCGGGAATTTTAACCGTCATTGGTTAATTTCGCTGGCACTGGAAATGGGTGTATGTGTCGTCTTTATCACCATTTCATCCTCATCACGCCGCGCAGTTCGCCTACGGGAGTCAAATCAAAAGACCTGCACCTGGCGAGCTGAACATGTCCTCGGACACTCCCGGCATTAAAAGCCATACGACATTTCATTTAATTACCTTTCTACCTCCAATATTCCGTGAAGTATTGCCTCGTCAAATGTTAACGGACTTTTGGGTCACCCTGTATTACTTGCATTCTTGTAAACCTGAGACTGGACATCACTTACAGTAAATTGTATCGGTTTTTAACCCGCGAGTGGTCGCTAGCCGAAATGTAACGTGAGTGGTCGCGCATGAGACTTTCTCTCACATTAAAATAAATATGTCATTTTTCGCAGTTTTGTGGGGCGTAAGCATGAAATTTACTACTGAAATGAAATGCAAGGTCTACCTTATATATCAATCTATATAAATATAGTTGTAGGGGGTCCGCTGTCTGAAATTTCTTTCGTTTTGGCAATTTTTCAGATGTTTATCCGTTTTTGGTCAACTCAAGAACGAATTGGTGGTTTTTACTTTTGTGTCTGTTTGTTTGTCTGTTCCACCATCACGTCGAAACGGTTCGATAGATCTCAACCAAACTTCATATTTAGAGTATACTCCTCCCGGGGAAGGTATCGATATGCATATAATTTTAAAAACTTTGAATAGACCGGGGGGGGGGGGTTGTAGGAAAACCAGAACGGTTTTCTTCCTTTTTCTCTTATACTATTGATTTTCTGTAAACTCCGTGGAACATACGTGAAACGTATCTTCATTATAAACAAATTTCGTTATATTCAGAGTTTACCTTACTCTTCACATGACGGAGAAATTTACTATTTTCTGCGGGTATCAGGTTCTGCATCAGTGGCGTATCGTGGATTCCTCACGGAAGCATGCAACTAGTAACCATGCAGTAGTACACTGTATTTACTAAATTACAATTCCACTCACCCTAATTACATATAGGTGAATTGGACGCTGCGATTCTTTTTCCAGAATTCCTTGGTGACGTCACTGTGGAAGTCCTCAAATGCTTTCAACTCAACAAGATGATCCTTCTGTATTATTATTATTATTATTATTATTATTATTATTATTATTATTATTATTATTATTATTATTATTATTTTCCACAAATTGTAGATACAATTCAGGAATGGTGAATGGAGAAAGGGCATAGCCCCACATGCACGAATATGTCTCCATCCCCATTCCCACTATAGAAATCATTCCTAATGCAGAGAGACGACTTTGACTCTAGAAACTGCGGGCGGAAGGGCCAATGCACACAATTTATAAAGCTCATGAAGACCACTATGGAGACCACTGGTCAATAGGAACTTCTGGATTTGTGCCACAGTCTTACCTTTGAAGTGTTCAGAAGTGAACATTGCCCTCATTTCGGATTTAAGTCGTATCAAAATATTTTCCATTGACTTCGATCAATTTACTGAATTGGTTTTTAAGCAAAATCACCAAAAAGAATGAACATTTCTTGAATTCATTGTACGGTGCCCAGAAAAATCGAGTGAAATATTTCAGCTTAGAACTCTGGCCTGTAAGGTTGAATTATCTAAGGTTCAATATTGTGCGAATTTCTATCAAAGAATTATCGCTCATAATTATATATGTGCCGCATGTCAGTACTTCGACAACAGTCACACAGAAATATTTTCAGGCTCAACGGCTATACAGCCTGGTACTTGCATATATTTTCAAATTTATTTTATTTTTATTTGGCTTGATTTAAGGAATATGATAAAATGCCCTTTTTTATCTGACAAAATGACATCCAGCGCTATATGTTTTTTATTTTTTTATTATTTTACAACTTGCTCTACATCGCACCAACAGAGATAGGTCTTATGGCGACGATGTGATAGGAAAGGGCTGGGAGTTGGAAGGAATTGGCTGCAGCCTTAATTAAGGTACAGCCCCAGCATTCGCTTGGTGTGTACATGGGAAACCACAGAAAACTATCTTCAGGGCTGCCGACAGTGGGGCTCGAACCCACTATCTCCCTGATGCAAGCTCACAGCTGCGCGCCCCTAACCGCACGGCCAACTCGCTCGGTTTAAATATTTTTATTCCACTTTATATGGCCTAACTTTTCTATTAGATTGGCCTATAAATTGTGTTCAGTTGAATGGAATGATTTTTTCTCCACATCAACACTCTTAAGAATAGGGTGATGTTAATATTTGTGTTATTTTCTTATTTGTTTTTGCAAGAAAGTCAGTACTACTGTAAAATGAATAGATCTGTTTGCTCAGTTTAAGTATGTGTTGGGTAGTCCTTACTCAACTTGGGGAGCTGCTAGATTCAGTGTTGCCGATTATCATGAAGTCACTAATTGGGTGAAAGTATCACTACATGAAATTTTGTGAACTAGGTCTGCATGAGGGGAATATTGAAACAGAAAATGGATGAATAACTAACAAATGAGAAGACTCAGGTTCCTCTTCTGGTGTGGTTGCAATTGGAATATGAATATGCAGCTGAGGCTCCTGTCTTACGCAAGACACTTTCCGAGAATTCATAATTATGTGTAACAGGTCTTTGGCGTGAAGCGTGAAGCAGTTCTGGCGTGGAGTCTGGTATGCAATTTCATTTTCACCAAGTTCAGTTGACTGAAAGGACCCTCTGCATCTGCATTAGAACAAGGCAGAGAAATACTGGCAAATATTTGAATGGATTAACAGCAACAGAGTATAAATGTAAAAAAAAACCCACAAAACTTTCAGCTGGTTATCGTCCTAAGGCCAGTCTTGAAAATGGAGCACCGAAAAGAGCTCATCTCGCCAGGGGGTAATCCATGCTTGCCGCTCGACCGTTACCTTCATACCCTGGACATTCCGACTTTCTACGGAGCTGCTGACAGACGGCAGCGGAGGTAGCAATGGTGACAAAGAGTCAAGCGCAGTGACATTTTGCGGAGGGCCCACCCAGTAGCCATATGTGAGTCCAATGCTATGTATGAAGCTGCCACATAATTATACGAAAAGTAATGCAATGTGAGATAATGTTACAAAAACTTTACCCTGTTCAACGTTTCTAACTCAGTCTGACCCAACAATAGATGAGATATCATAGGACCAGCCATTTAGGCCACTAAATCCGGCGTCTTATGGTATAATGCTTTGGTCGATATGACGTACGTTTAGCAGCAGTTAATCTGTAAATGAAGGTCTGCAATATTGTAAATACGCATATACTTTCGCATGTCGATCAATACATATTCACTGATGTCGATTTGTAGCGATCGAGAAAGGGTGTGTCTGCTATTGTAATCAGTACTCCCCACACCGAATTTGACTGGCAGTAGGAATGGGGTCCTTCTCCAACTCCTTTGTAACTGGCATTAGTAAGGAAGGCCTGCCATTGTAATGAATAGTTCCCTTCTCGATTTGACTTGCAGAAGGCAAGGGAGCATGTATTTTTGTTTAAAACTCCCCTACCCGATAGTGTTTGTCAGTAGGCAAGTGTGCCCGCCATTATAAACAAATGTCCTCATCTAAAATGTGACTGGCATTAGGCATAGAGGCCTGCTATTTTGATGGAAACTCACCAACTTGGTGTGACTGGCAGTAAGTTGGCAGGCTGTAGGAAAAGGGGCTTGACATTATAATGATAATTGCACAACTCAATTTCGACTGATAGTAGGGTAGTTGCCAGCCATTATAATAAAAACTCCTCAACTGTTAACTGTCTGGAAGTAGGTTTTTTTGCTATTTGCTTTACGTCGCACCGACACAGATATGTATAGGATTTGGAAAGAATCGGCCGTAGCCTTAATTAAGGTACAGCCCCGGCATTTGCCTGCTGTGAAAATGGGAAACCACGGAAAACCATCTTCAGGGCTGCCGACAGTGGGACTCGAACCCATTATCTCCCGATTACTGCATACTGGCCGCACTTAAGCGACTGCAGCTATCGAGCTCGGTCTGGAAGTAGGATAGGGGGGCTGCCATTGTAACGAAAACTCCCCAAATCGATTGCGACCGCGCAGTAGGCAATGGAGCCTGCAATTATAATGTGAACTTCCCAGCTCGATTGTGAATGGCAGTAGGCAAGTGAGCCTGCCGTTATAGCACAAATCCGTAACAAACACTTTACATTGGAAACAGCGTATGGGGACCTCCCCATGCTGTTTCTCGGATAACGCTAAGAGACATGCAATTTTGAAACAATCTTATTTACTGCATGTACAGTATTTACTTCGATATTCCAATACAATGTAGAATACCGTAGCGAAGCACGGGTACATTTGCTAGTTTTAGATAAATGAAATTAAATGGCGTATGGCTTTTAGTGCCGGGAGTGTCCGAGGACAAGTTCGGCTCGCCAGATGCAGGTCTTTTGATTTGACACCCGCAGGCGACCTGCGCGTCGTGATGAGAATTAAATGATGATGAAGACGACACATACACTCAGCCCCTGCGCCAGCGAAATTAACCAATTAAGGTTAAAATTCCAGACCCTGCCGGGAATCGAACCCGGGACCCGTGTGACCAAAGGCCAGCACGCTAAACATTTAGCCATAGAGCCGGACATATTTGAGATAAAAATGAAATGATTAGCTGTTTGTTAAAGACACAAATTACTACTAAAAGTAACATATTCAATGTACATAAAATTTAACTTCCGTCCTGAGGTTGTAAAAAGTAAAATCTCACACATGCATTATATCCAGTAATATTTACGTAAAAAGCAAGATTTGTGAACACAATAACATTTTCAAAAACAAGAAGTGCTCATAATACAAATACTAACGCGTACAACCGGGGTAAGTTTCCCGCTCCACTTCAACATAACACCAACATCATTAGGCGCGCGATGAGAGAAACTTTCACGCAGCGCGCACGGACACATAGGAACCTTCCTTCTGACTAGGGGAGGGGGTACTTACCCTTAAAATGTGAATCGCTCTACTCACGACAGTTACAAACTCAGCTAGAAGAGGGTACAGTCACCTCCCTTTCATCACTGTGAAGTAATATCACAATAAAAAATAATGTGAGAGAAAATCTCATATAGCGATCACTCGCGGGTTAAATTTCCACTGCAATCTAATTTTCAGAGTCATTCCATGTATCGTTGTTCCGTCCCATAGCAAGGTGTTGACTCGTGGTAGCATAGATCACTCAATGAAAGAAAGATGGCATGGTTTTGTGTTCTTCCCACTTAATATATTGTCAGGCATAATTTGAATTTTAATACGAATATAACTCACCTCTCATGTACTGTATACACAAACCCTGTGGATACCCACAGCAAACGTTCCGTCTATGGGTTAAAATGTCTCTAAGAAAATCGTAGCTTCAAGGAACTTATACAGCACCGTGGAATCATATATTTGTTGTTGTTGTTGCTGCGCGTTCTGTACTGATTACATGATTTGGCTAAATTCTTTAAAAAATAGAATCCAGGTAATACCTGCACATACTTTTGTTATAATTAACTTTCTTCAAGCAAATTATTTATTGCACTACTAGCAAATGTACCCGTGCTTCGCTACGGTATTCTACACTGTATTCGAATATCGAAGTAAATACTGTACATGCAGTAAATAAGATTGTTTTAAAATTGCGTATCCTTTAGCGTTATCCGAGAAACAGCATGGGGAGGTCCCCATACGCTGTTTCCAATGTAAAGTGTTTGTTACGGATTTGTGCTATAACGGCAGGCTCACTTGCCTACTGCCATTCACAATCGAATTGGGAAGTTTACATTATCATTGCAGGCCCCATTGCCTACTGCGCGGTCACAATCGATTTGGGGAGTTTTCGTTACAATGGAAGCTCCCTTTCCTACATCCAGACAGATAACAGTTGAGGAGTTTTTATTATAATGGCAGGCAACCACCCTACTATCAGTCGAAATTGAGTTGTGCAGTTATCATTATAATGTCAGGCCCCTTTTCCTACTGCCAGCCAGCTTACTGCCAGTCACACCAAGATGGTAAGTTTCCATCAAAATAGCAGGCCACTATGCCTAATGCCAGTCACATTTTTGATGAGGACATTTGTTTATAATTGCGAGCACCATTGCCTACTGCCAAACACAATCGGGTAGGGGAGTTTTAAACAAAACTGCATGCTCCCTTGCCTTCTGCAAGTCAAATTGAGAAGTGAACTATTCATTACAATGGTAGGCCTTCCTCATTAATGCCCGTTACACAGGAGTTGGAGAAGGACCCCATTCCTACTGCCAGTCAAAGTCGGTATGGGGAGTACTGATTACAATACCAGACACACACTTTCTCGGTCGGTACAAATCGACATCAGTGAATATATATATATAGATCGACATACGAAAGTATATACTTGTTCATCAATCACTACTGATCTGCATTTAGGGCAGTCTCCCAGATGGCAGATTTCCTACTGTTGTTTCCTAGCATTTTCTTAAATGATTTCAAAGAAATTTATTGAACATCTCCCTTGGTAAGTTATTCCAATCCCTAACCCCCCTTCCTATAAACGAATATTTGCCCCAATTTGTCCTCTTAAATTCCAACTTTATCTTCATATTGTGATCTTTCCTACTTTTAAAGACACCATCCAAACTTATTCGTCTACTGATCTCCTCCCACGCCATCTCTCCACTGACAGCTCGGAACATACCACTTAGTCGAGCAGCTCGTCTATTTCCTCCCAAGTCTTCCCAGCCCAAACATTGCAACGTTTTTATAACGCTACTCTTTTGTCGGAAATAGACCCCATTGCAGACCTTCATTTACAGATTAACTGCTGCTAAGCGTAAGTCATATCGACAAAGGATTATACCATAAGACGCCGGATTTAGTGGCCTAAATGGCTGGTCCTAGGATATCTCATCTATTCTTGGGTCAGACTGAGTTAGAAACGTTGAACAGGGTAAAGTTCTTGTAAGATTATCTCACATTGCATTACTTTTCGGATAATTATGTGACAGCTACATACATAGCATTTGGCTCACATATGGCTACTGGGTGGGCCAAGTTTCGTGAAGAGTTTGATGATTCTATATTTCCTATAAGTGATTGACAGTATGAATTACGCATGTGAAAAGTCCAAATTTACTTAACATCGATTAACAGAGAAAAATCAAACGTAAAAAGGATACGATACGACAAAAAGGTCATAAGACATGGGTTGTAGATCATTCCAAATTGAACGGAGATTGTGCAATCCGTTATGTGATAGGAATTCCCGAAGGTCTGCACCATCATTAAAATTGCCTCCATATTTCGGTATTCTTCGGGGATAAAAAGGGAAAAATTTAAAGATCTTGGAAATTTTCCGTTCGTTACAGGCTAAAACCTATAAGTTTGTCAAATTTCCATTTTCTTTTTCGTCTGGCAGATTATGCCGCAATCTGGATTTTGGGCGAGGAGGGTAAAAATTAGGACTTTCAGGAAACTAAACAAAAAATATGCAATTGGCCATTATTACCCTTTAAACGGGTAGCTGTGCGAAAATTTCGCCAAAATAGTCAATGTACAGGCACACAGTCGTTACGATTTTATTTGTATAGATAGATAAGGAATCTGCTCCACGTACAATACCTTTTGGGCTATGTCCGCTGGCCTTAACCTGCAAAACTGACCATTCATGATATCTCCCTTATTAATCCTCCTGACGAAAAAATGCACACGAAGAAAAAGTTTCAGAGATGGAATTCCATCACGTTTGGTCGATTCCAGTCAGGTTGGTCTTGTACTGTATATATTGTGGAAGAATCACCATTTCGGTTCCTTATAAACCACCAGTCCATTCCGGAAATATGAAATGTTATAGACCTTTAAAACCTACCTTTAGACAGGTGGATGCTAAATATAAATTTTGGTTCGAATATCTTCAGTAGTTTTCAAGTTGTAAGAAATACGCTTTACACGCACCCGCTCTTGAGTTAAGTCCGATGGGATTTTTACCGAAAAATGGTCCGTTAATGATATCTCCCTTATTAATCCTCGTATCGAAATGATGCACATGAGAAAAAAGGTTTAGAAATTAATTTCCATTAGAGCAGGTAGTTTTCCATTAAGTTTGGTTGTGTATATTTTGTGGGAGTGCAAAAGCACGGTTTCGGTTTCGTATAAACCCCCAGTTAGTTCAGGGATTTAGAAACAATATTTACCCTAAGACCTACCAAAGGACAGGTGGATTCTAAATATGAAGTTTAGTGGGAATATATCCAGTAGATGTATCCACGTACGTACGGAGTAATTAAGGAAAAAATAATACAGTTAAGAACGTTGAAATTAATAGAAAAGGGATTATAATTGAGGATAGCCGAATGACGACAAATATGTAAATACTAAGTGAATGTATTGGAAAATCAAATGCCCCTCAATAAATTATGCTGGTGTGAGTTATGGATATAAGAAAGGCGTAACAGAAGAGCAATTTAGGCGCAGGGATTCTTAGGTGAACAGATAAGAAGATGACTAATGGTGTTATTACTTAAGCTATTCGAGGACGGTTATAACCTCCAACGATATTCCGCCAATATCCCACAGAATGGCCGATTGACACCTCTCTTGCCTTCTACCCAAGGGACAACCACGAATTTAAAGGCATTTAATGGCAATACGTTACTTCCCTGCTGGCAAGCAGTCAGAGACGTTGCCATGGTAACCTGCAGGTTCGTTGTCGGTCTGTCCGTCACTCAATGCAGAGCATGATACCAGCAGAAAATTGTAAATTTCTCCGTCATGTGAAGAGTAAGGTAAATTATGAACATAACGAAAGTTGTTTATAATGAAGAGACGTTTCACGTACGGTAAACGGAGTTTACAGAAAATCAGTAGTATAAGAGAAAATGGAGGAAAACCATTCTGGTTTTCCTATAAACCCCCCGTCTATTCAAAGATTTTAAAATGATATTCATATCGAACCCTTCCCCGGGATGAGTATACTCTAAATATGAAGCTTGGTTGAGATCTATCCAGCCGTTTTGACGTGATGGTGGAATAGACAAACAGACAGACAAACAGAGAGACACGAAAAGTAAAAACCACCGATTCGGTCTTGAGTTGACCTAAAACGGATAAATATCTGAAAAATTGACAAAAAAGAAATTACAGACAGCGGACCCCCTACAATTTTATTTATATAGATTAAATATCCGTAGAGGCGATTGGAAACTAGAAGTGTGGGGATGGGAGGCAAAAGAAATTACAAACAAAAAAGTATCCTTGATTATTAATAATTAAATAATACAAAGGAAAGAGTTAGCTGATAAGACAGCACGGCTTGTAGAAATTGCTTTGTTTTAAATAATTCCTATAATTCCTAGTTTTAGGCGGCTAAAATGAATAAAGATGTAATGATTTCTTCACAAAATGGGGCGGCGACTGCCCCATCTGCCCCCACCTGCCCCCGCCAATCGCCACCACTGCGATAAGAAATTTAATCGTACGTCTATATAGAATGTCGATTCTACATGAAGTACGCCTACGGACTATCGACTATCGTAATGTAACCTGTTGGTAGAACAGAACTATTAAACTACGCCCAACTTAGGTGAAATAAAATGTATATATCTTACCAAGATCATCAACTATTGTGGTTCTTATATGTGAAATAAGGTCATTATAATTCAAAATGCGCTCAAGACGTTTATCAAAGAATGTATTGAGTTGTAGAGAAGTTCTAAAATTTAGTAATAACTAGCGAATGTACCCGTGCTTCGCTACGGTATTCTACATTGTATTCGAATATCGAAGTAAATAGTGTACATGCAGTAAATAAGATTATTTTAAAATTGCATGTCTCTTAGCGTTATCCGAGAAAGAGCATGGGGAGGTCCCCGTACGTTGTTTCCAATGTAAAGTGTTTGTTATGGATTTGTGATATAATGGCAGGCTCACTTGCCTTCTGCCATTCACAATCGAGTTGGGGAGTTTACATTATAATTACAGGCCCCATTGCCTACTACGCGGACAGAATCGATTTGGGGAGTTTTCGTTAAAATGGCAGCCCCCATTTCCTACTTCCAGACAGATTATTGTTGAGAAGTTTTTATTATAATGACAGGCAATTGCCGTACTATCACTCGAAATTGAGTTGTGCAGTTATTATAATCCCAGGCCCATTTTCCTACTGCAAGCCAGCTTACAGCCAGTCACACCAAGTTGGAGAGTTTCCATCAAAATAGCAGGCCACTATGCCTAATGCCAGTCACATTTTAGATGAGGACATTTCTTTATAATGGCGGGCACCCTTGCCTACTGACAAACACAATCGGGTAGGGGAATTTTAAACAAAACTGCATGCTCACTTGCCTGCTGCAAGTCAAATCGAGAAGTGAACTGTTCATTACAATTTTAGGCCTTCCTTCCTAATGACAGTTACACAGGAGTTGGAGAAGGAACCCTTTCCTACTGCCAGTCAACGTCGGTGTGGGGAGTACTGATTACAATAGCAGACCCACCCTTTCTCGATCGCTACAAATCGACATCAGTGAACATATATAGATCGACATACGAAAGTATATGCGTGTTTACAATATTGAAGACCTTCATTTACAGATTAACTGCTACTAAACGTACGTCATATCGACAAAGGGTAATACCATAAGACACGCCAGATTTAATGGCCTAAACGGCTGGTCTTATGATATGTCATCTATTCTTGGGTCAGATTGAGTTAGAAACGTGGAACAGGGTAAAGTTTTTGTAAGATTATCTCACATTACATTACTTTTCGAATAATTATGTGACAGCTACGTTCATAGCATTTGGCTCACATATGGCTACTGGGTGGGCCAATTTTCGTGAAGAGTTTGATGATTCTGTATTTCATATAAGTAATTCAAAGTATGAATTATGCATGTGAAAATTCCAAATTGACTTAACATCCATTAATAGAGAAAAATCAAACGTAAAAGGGATACAGATACGGCAAAAAGTCATAAGACCAAGGTTGTAGATCATTCGAAATTGAACGGAGATTGTGCAATCCGTTATGTGATAGGAATTTTCGAAGGTGTGCACCATCATTAAAATTGCCTGCATATTTCGATATTCTTCGGGGATAAAAAGTGAAAAATTTAATGATATTGGTAGTTTTCCGTTCATTACAGGCTAAAAGGTATAACTTTGTCAAATTTCAATTATCTTCTTTCTTCTTCTGGCAGATTATGCCGCAATCTGGATTTTGGGCGAGGCGAGTAAAAATTAGAACTTTCAGGAAACTAAACCAAAAATTTATGCAGATGGTCATTATTACCCCTTAAACGGAAAGGTGTACGAAAATTTCGCCAAAATGGTCAGTGTAGAGGCACACAGTCGTTAGGATTTGATTTATATAGATAAGGAATCTGCTCCATGTGAAACGCCTTTTGGGCTATGTCCGCTGGACTTAACCTGCAAAACTGACCATTCATGATATCTCCCTTATTAATCCTCCTGACGAAAAAATGCACATGAAAAAAAGGTTTAGAGGTGGAATTCCATCACGCTTGTTCGATTTCCAGTCAGGTTGGTCTTGTTCTGTATATATTGTGGAAGAGTAAAATCACCATTTCGGTTCCCTATAAACCGCCAGTCCATTTCGGAACATGAAATGTTATTTACGTTTAAAACCTACCTTTGGACAGGTGGATGCTAAATATAAATTTTGGTTCGAATGTCTTCAGTAGTTTTCAAGTTGTAAGGAATACGCTTTAGACGCACCCGCTCGTGAGTTAAATCCGATGGGACTTGTACAGAAAAACGGTCCGTTAATGATATCTCCCTTATTAATCCTCGTATCGAAATGATGCACATGAGAAAAGTTTGGTTGTGTATATTTTGTGGAAGTGCAAAATCACTGTTTCGCTTTCGTATAAACCTCCAGTCAGTTCCGGGATTTAGTAACAATATTTGTCCTAAAACCTATCAAGGACAGGTGTATTCTAAATACGAATCTTGGTGGAAAGACATCCAGTAGTTTCTAGCACTCGCGTACATAAGGCGTAATTAAGGAAGAAAATAATACAGTTAAGAAAGTTGAAACTAATAGAAAATGGATTATAACTGAGGACAGCCGGATAACGACAAATATGTAAATGCCAAGTGAATGTATTGGAAAATCAAATGCCCCTCAATAAATTATGCTAGTGTGAGTTATGGATATAATAAAGCGGTAATAGAGGAGAAATTTAGGTCCAGTGATTCTTAGGTATACAAATAATAAGAAGATGACTAATGGTGTTATTACTTAATCTATTCGAGGGCGGTTATAACCTCCAACGATATTCCGCCAATATCCCGCAGATGGGCCGATTGACGCCTCTCTTGCCATCTACCCAAGGAACAACCACGAATTTAAAAGCATGATGAGGAAAATGGCAAGACGTTACTTCCCTACTGGCATGCAGTCAGAGACGTTGCCATGGTAACCTGTAGGTTCGTTGTCGGTCTGTCGGTCACTAAATGCAGAGCATGATACCAGCAGAAAATTGTAAATTTCTCCGTCATGTGAAGAGTAAGGTAAATTATGAACATAACGAAAGTTTTTTATAATGAAGAGGCGTTTCACGTACGGTAGACGAAGTTTACAGAAAATCAATAGTATAAGAGAAAATGGAGGAAAACCAATCTGGTTTTCCTATAAACCCCCATCTATTCAAAGATTTTAAAATGATATTCATATCGAAACCTTCCCCGGGATGAGTATACTCTAAATATGAAGTTTGGCTGAGATGTATCCAGCCGTTTCGACGTGATAGTGGAAAAACCATTCTTGTTTTCCTATAAACCCCCCGTCTATTCAAATATTTTAAAATGATATGCATATCGAAACCTTCCTCGGGATGAGTATACTCTAAATTGGAAGTTTGGTTAAGATCTATCCAGCCGTTTCGACATGATGGTGGAAAAACCATTCTGGTTTTCCTATAAACCTCCCGTCTATTCAAATATTTTAAAACGGTATGCATATCAAAACCTTCCCCGGGATGAGAATACTTTAAATATGAAGTTTGGTTGAGATCTATCCAGCCGTTTCGACGTGATGGTGGAAAAACCATTCTGGTTTTCCTATGAACCCCACGTGTATTCAAGGATTTTAAAATGATATGCATATCGAAACCTTCCCCGGGATGAGTATACCCTAAATATGAAGTTTGGTTGAGATCTATCCAGCCGTTTCGACGTGATGGTGGAACAGACAAACAGACACGAAACGTAAAAACCACCGATTCGGTCTTGAGTTGACCTGAAACGGATAAATATCTGAAAAATTGGCAAAACAAAAGAAATTACAGACAGCGGACCCCCTACAATTTTATTTATATAGATGTTACAGTTTTTACGTCCAACTAACTACTTCTTGACAGTTTTGGAGACGCCGAGGTGTCGGATTTTGTTCCGCAAGTGTTGAGCACCTTCAAATACTACCGAACGGAGCAAGGATGGAACCTGAACTTGGGGTCAGAAGGCCAGCGCCTCACCAGTCTGAGACACTCAGCAAGGTACGGGGAGGTCTGAACATATTAAACAGGTATATGTTTGAACGTTGTGTACGCATAATTACTATTTTAGGATCATGCTTCAAACTAGTAGAGGAGCGCGCAGCTGTGAGCTTGCATCCATGAGATAGTAGGTTCGAATCCCTCTGTCGGCAGCCCTGAAGATAGTTTTCAGTGGTTTCCCATTTTTACACAAGGCAAGTGCTGGGGATGTACTATAATTAAGACCACTGCCACTTTCCTCCCACTCCTAGGCCTTTCCTCTCCCATCATCGCCGTAAGACCTATCTGCGTCGGTGCGACGTAAAGCAAATTGTAAAAAAATAAATAAAAACAATAGTAGAAAGACATTTAACTGCGACTTTAAATAACATTTGGTTTTGGATAGTATAATTATGCTCTCTAACAGAATCTATATAAATAAAATTGTATCTGTTTGTCTGTTTGTCTGTTTGTCTGTTCCACCATCACGTCGAAACGGCTGGATAGATCTCAACCAAACTTCATATTTAGAGTATACTCATCCCGGGGAAGGTTTAGATACGCATATCATTTTAAAATCTTTGAATACACGGGGGGTTTATAAGAAAACCAGAATGGTTTTTCCACCATCACGTCGAAACGGCTGGATAGATCTCAACCAAACTTCATATTTAGAGTATACTCCTCCCGGGGAAGGTTTCGATATGCATATCATTTTAAAATATTTGAATACACGGGGGCTTTATAGGAAAACCAGAATGGTTTTTCCACCATCACGTCGAAACGGCTGGATAGATCTCAACCAAACTTCATATTTAGAGTATACTCCTCCCGGGGAAGGTTTAGATATGCATATCATTTTAAAATCTTTGAATACACGGGGGGTTTCTAGGAAAACCAGAATGGTTTTTCCACCATCACGTCTAAACGGCTGGATAGATCTCAACCAATTTTCATATTTAGAGTATACTCACCCCGGGGAAGGTTTCGATATGCATATCATTTTAAAATCTTTGAATACACGGGCGGTTTGTAGGAAAACCAGAATGGTTTTTTCCACCATCACGTCGAAACGGCTGGATAGATCTCAACCAAACTATATATTTAGAGTATACTCCTCCCGAGGAAGCTTTCGATATGCATATCATTTTAAAATCTTTGAACACACGGGGCGTTTATAGGAAAACCAGAATGGTTTTTCCACCATCACGTCGAAACGGCTGGATAGATCTCAACCAAACTTCGTATTTAGAGTATACTCCTCCCGGGGAAGGTTTTGATATGCATATCATTTTAAAATCTTTGAATACACGGGGGGTTATAGGGAAACCAGAATGGTTTTTCCACCATCACGTCGAAACGGCTGGATAGATCTCAACCAAACTTCATATTTAGAGTATACTCCTCCCGGGGAAGGTTTCGATATGCATATCATTTTAAAATCTTTCAATACACGGGGGGTTTATAGGAAAACCGGAATGGTTTTTCCACCATCACGTCGAAACGGCTGGATAGATCTCAACCAGATTTCATATTTAGAATATACTCATTTCGGGGAAGGTTTCGATATGCATATCATTTTAAAATCTTCGAATAGACGGGGGTTTATAGGAAAACCCGAATGTTTTTTCCACCATCACGTCGAAACGGCTCGATAGATCTCAACTAAACTTCATATTTAGAGTATACTCCTCCCGAGGAAGGTTTCGATATGCACATCATTTTATAATCTTTGAATACACGGGAGGTTTATAGGAAAACCAGAATGATTTTTTCCACCATCACGTCGAAACGGCTGGATAGATCACAACCAAACTTCATATTTAGAGTATACTCCTCCCGGGGAAGGTTTCGATATGCATATCATTTTAGAAACTTTGAATACACGGGGGGTTTATAGGAAAACCAGAATGGTTTTTCCACCATCACGTCGAAACGGCTGGATACATCTCAACCAAATTTCATATTTAGAGTATACTCATCCCGGGGACGGTTTCGATATGCATATCATTTTAAAATCTTTCAATAGACGGGGGTTTATACGAAAAGCAGAATGGTTTTTCCACCATCACGTGGAAACGGCTCGATAGATCTCAACTAAACTTCATATTTAGAGTATACTCATCCCGGGGAAGGTTTCAATATGCATATCATTTTAAAATCTTTGAATAGACGGGGGTTTATAAGAAAACCAGAATGGTTTTCCTCCATTTTCTCTTATACTATTGATTTTCTGTCAACTTCGTTTACCGTACGTGAAACGTCTCTTAATTATAAACAACTTTCGTTATGTTCGTAATTTACCTTACTCTTTACATGACGGAGAAATTTACAATTTTCTGCTGGTACCATGCTCTGCATTGAGTGACCGACAGACCGACAACGAACCTACAGGTTACCATGGCAACGTCTCTGACTGCATGTCAGCAGGGAAGTAACGTATTGCCATTTTCCTCATCATGCTTTTAAATTCGTGGTTGTTCCTTAGGTAGAAGGCAAGAGAGGCGTCAATCGGCCTATCTGCGGGATATTGGCGGAATATCGTTGGATGTTATAACCGCCTTCGAATAGATTATGTAATAACACCATTAGTCATCTTCTTATTATTTGTTTACCTAGGAATCAATGGACCTAAATTTCTCCTCTGTTACCGCTTTATTATATCCATAACTCACACTAGCATAATTTTTGAGGGGCATTTGAATTTCCAATACATTAACTTGGCATTTACATATTTGTCGTTTTCCGGCTGCCCTCAATTATAATCCATTTTCTATTACTTTCAACTTTCTTAACTGTATTATTTCTTCCTTAATTACGCCGTATGTACGCGAGTGCTACAAACTACTGGATGTATTTCCACCAATACTCATATTTAGAATACACCTGTCCTTGATAGGTTTTAGGGCAAATATTGTTTCTAAATCCCTGAACTAACTGGGGGTTTATACGAAACCGAAAGTGTGATTTTGCACTTCCACAAAATATACGCAACCAACGTTAATTTAAATCTACCTGCCTCGGTAGAAATTAATTTCTAAACCTTTTTTCTCATGTGCATCATTTCGATACGAGGATTAATAAGGGAGATATCATTAACGGACCGTTTTTTTGTACAAGTCCCATCGGACTTAACACACGAGCGGGTGCGTGTAAAGCTTATTCCTTACAACTTGAAAACTACTGAAGATATTCGAACCAAAATTCATATTTAGCATCCACCTATCCAAAGGTAGGTTTTAAAAGTAAATAACATTTCATGTTCCGGAATGGACTGGCGGTTTATAGGGAACCGAAATGGTGATTTTACTCTTCCACAATATATAGAGAACAAGACCAACCTGACTGGAAATCGACCAAACGTGATGGAATTCCACCTCTAAACCTTTTTTTCATGTGCATTTTTTCGTCAGGAGGATTAATAAGGGAGATATCATGAATGGTCAGTTTTGCAGGTTAAGTCCAGCGGACATACCCAAAAAGGTGTTTTACATGGAGCAGATTCCTTATCTACATAAATCAAATCGTAACGACTGTGTGCCTCTACAATGACTATTTTGGCGAAATTTTCGTACACCTTTCCGTTTAAGGGGTAATAATGACCATCTGCATAATTTTTGGTTTACTTTCCTGAAAGTCCTAATTTTTACCCGCCTCGCCCAAAATCCAGATTGCGGCATAATCTGCCAGAAGAAAAAGAAGATAATTGAAATTTGACAAAATTATACGTTTTAGACTGTAACGAACGGAAAACATCCAAGATCATTAAATTTTTCACTTTTTATCCCCGAAGAATATCGAAATATGCAGGCAATTTTTATGATGGTGCAGACCTTCGGAAATTCCTATCACATAACAGATTGCACAATCTCCGTTCAATTTGGAATGATCTACAACCTTGGTCTTATGACTTTTTGCCGTATCTGTATCACTTTTACGTTTGATTTTTCTCTATTAATGGATGTTAAGTCAATTTGGAATTTTCACATGCATAATTCATACCTTCGGTTACTTCTATGAAATACAGAATCATCAAACTCTTCACGAAAATTGGCCCACCCAGTAGCCATATATGAGCCAAATGCTATGTATGTAGCCGTCACATAATTATTCGAAAATTAATGTAATGTGAGATAATCTTACAAGAACGCTATTCTGTTCCACGTTTCTAACTCAATCTGACCCAAGAATAGATTACATATCATAGGACCAGCCATTTAGGCCACTAAATCCGGCGTGTCTTATAGTATAATCCTTTGTCGATATGACGTACGTTTAGTAGCAGTTAATCTGTAAATGAAGGTCTTCAATATTGTAAACACGCATATACTTTCGTACGTCGATCTATATATATTCACTGATGTCGATTTTTAGCGATCGAGAAAGGGTGGGTCTGCTATTGTAATCAGTACTCCCCACACCGACTTTGACTGGCAGTATGAAAGGGTTCCTTCTCCAACTCCTGTGTAACTGTCATTAGTAAGGAAGGTCTACAATTGTAATGAATAGTTCACTTCCCGATTTGACTTGCAGAAGGCAAGTGAGCATGCAGTTTTGTTTAAAATTCCCCTACCCGATTGTGTTTGGCAGTAGGCAAGGGTGCCCGCCATTATAAAGAAATGTCCTCATCTAAAATGTGACTGGCATTAGGCATAGTGGCCTGCTATTTTGATGGAAACTCACCAACTTGGTGTGACTGGCAGTAAGCTGGCTGGAAGTAGGAAAATGGGCCTGGCATTATAATGATAACTGCACAACTCAATTTCGAGTGATAGTAGGATAATTGCCTGCCATTATAATAAAAACTGTAATCTGTCTGGAAGTAGGAAAGGGGGGGCTGCCATTTTAACGAAAACTCTCCAAATCGATTCTGTCCGCATAGTAGGCAATGGGGCCTGAAATTATAATGTAAACTTCCCAACTCGATTGTGAATGGCAGTAGGCCAGTGAGCCTGCCGTTATATCACAAATCCATAACAAACACTTTACATTGGAAACAACGTACTGGGACCTCCCCATGCTCTTCCTCGGATAACGCTAAGAGACATGCAATTTTAAAACAATCTTATTGACTGCATGCACACTATTTACTTCGATATTCGAATACAATGTAGAATACCGTAGCGAAGCACGGGTACATTCGCTAGTTTCAAATATAGTTGTACTTGTACAAAATTTTTATATTATTGAAATTATTCAAACTCATTCATAAATGTCGATGAATCCTGTATAAGTACACATTTCTAAACTACACAGAAATGTAGAGATTAGATGGTGTACAATCGAAGATGTCGGAAAATAAAGCCTGGGTTACACTGAGATCGGAAATGATCTCACGAACGGATATGAAGGCCAGTCCAAAATTCATTCATTCATTCATTATCAGAGATTCTGAAGATTTAAAATAAATGTTCATAAGTGTCCAGTACATCCTTGATGCATTCCTCGCTGCAATATTTCTTTTCCAATGAATTTTCCAAAGAAAGAAACCTGAACGGGTATTTAATTTACAATAAGTTCCTAAACCACTAGGAAATTGAACCGTTCGTCAAACGACTACTAATTAGAGATGAGCAGTGGATTATGTACGACAAGAAAAAACCAATGAGAGCAAATATTACTCCGTACCTGGTGATATTTATATAGGTTTGTTAGATACAGCAACCTTGACACAGGGAGGGCTATGTGGTCTTCATTACTGTCGTCAATCTTCTGGAGAAGAAGAAGAAGAAGAAGAAGAGAAAGGAGGAGAAGAAGAAGAAGAGAATATGTTTATTTGAAAAGTTGGTAACATTTTTGAGTTCTTTGTTCCATCCTGCTACAATAACATGCCATAGTGAAACAGTACTCATGGCGTATGAATCACTCAAGCTCAATTCGGCTCGTTACAGCCTAAATTTTGTCACTTTCAAATATGTGTACAACACATCTGAAACCGTACTATTATCATATTTATAATAATAAATACTATATTATTATTCATCCAATAAGTTTCCTTAGGGAACGTCCTCGTGGACTTTTTATCTTTCTTTGCAACACGAACTGGAAAATCACGTATTTATTGTTCCAAATCAGGTGACCGAAGTATTGGAATTTGCGTTTTATCATATTTGTTTTCTCTATTAGTGTGTCCACAATTTCGTAATTCCGAATAAGAGATTCAGAATATTCTTACACAGGGACTGAGTGATGAATTTCTACCATCCATTACACTTAAGCAATATCGAAAATTATTATTTTACCATTGAGAGCCTCAGCTTGAGATTTACTTAATGTTTACAAAGTAGGACTTTCATATTCGTTAAATTGTTTCGTGCAAATTAAATTATACATTTTATATCTTGGTGATATTCCCAATCTTCATTTCAAAATATGTCGAAGGTATCTATCGTTAATAACGCGTTCAATCTCGATCGATAACTGCCTGTGCTTGGCTCGTGTGTCGATTATCATGACTATCATCAACATCACAACGATTATCACCACCCCGAACATGACCGGTATAACCAAAATCATCAGCACCACCAACACTGCCACCATCATCGGTATCACCATAAATTTGCATAATTTCGGAGTGAAAGATTGATTAGATACATTTTAGGTTTCTAAAGGCTATTGTAACTTAACACAGTGAAGGACCATTAATTCCAAAGTGATAATCAGCTTCATTCCCCTCAGTTGATCTGCGATGTTCTGAGTTGTAATTTCGTATTATTCCTAATCCACGACCAGTTCGATACCCAACTTTGTGATGTTGGAACTGCGAGTAATCACGCTCCATGATTTAAATTTCATGCATAAAACGGTGTATAACCACTGTTATAAAGGATATTGTTATTGAGTTCTGCGTTAATTGTGTAAAACTGAAATGGGGATATGGCAATTATAATTTTATCTACTAATTTAGTATGATTATCTCCTCTTCTGAGCTGGGCACGCACACAATTTCGGTTAAGCTTTATACAGATCTATACTTCTGTAATGTAACAACACAGAACAATTAGGAAAATTATAATTAACTCCCTTGGATGACGGGAGAGAAATACGAGAAAGGGGAGGAAATCACATCCCCCATAACACAGTACTTGTTACAGAGATCGTTATATTTATGTCCACACTTGATAATAGGATGATATTTTATTGTTGGTGTGTTTTGCATTTATTTATATTAGTTTAGCAATTTAGAATGCCATTTAGGAACACGTATCTCACCTTATACATGCCATCTTATAGCAGGATATACAATATCCCAAACCCAGAGTGTACTGTTCATTTGATATATATTTATATTCTTCTTCCACCACTTTTCCTACACATGTAGGGCCGCGGGTGCGAACTGTAACGCACATGTGGATTTGGCCCTGTTTAACAGCCGGATGCACTTCTTGACGCCAACCCTATGTGTAAGGATTTAATTACTATTGCGTATTACTGTGGTGATTGGAGTGTGGTGTGCTATGTGAAAGTGAAGAGGGGGTGATGGGACAGACGCAAACACCCAGTCCCCGAGCCAGAAGAATTTTTCAGACGTGATTAAAATCCCCGACCCGGCCGAGAATCGAATCCGCGACTCTCTGAACCAAAGGCTTCAACGCCGACAATTCAGCCAAGGAGTCGGATATTTGATACATATTTATAATGATTGAAAATCAAACTTCAACTTTTATTAGTTACACCTCGAGTCCCCAAGGGAAATTTATTCCAATTTCAATGTTATTTATTGGACGCATATCTTTATCGGTAGCAAATTATATTTCTGGATTAACCTCTACCTCTTAATCACTGATTTTCAAGCCTTGGTCACCATCGCCATAATTTTTTAAAGGCTATACCTCTTCTCTCTCCACGGTAACCCTCTTCATTCATTCATAACTATTGCAATCTAAGGTCCGTACCTCGTCAGCTAACTTCTTTATTGCATTCCTTTAACATTTTTCCTAAGATCTTTCATTGATTTATCGTTATAGCGTAGAATATGTCCAAAGAGCGACATTTGTTTTTGGAAGTTTCTCCTATTCTTTCTATTTCCTTACTACCTCGTTTGCCTTCCAATCCGTTCAGAAGATTTTAATCACCGTTTTTTATATCACATTTCCATTGCCTGTAGTTGTTTTAAGTAATTACATTTGAATCACACGACGAGAAACTTTGTTAGAGTACCACGTTCAGACGTTGATTAATAATAATATGCTTATCGTTGTTATTGTTACAGGGGTTATCGTGGATCAGAAGTAAAGCAGAGGTGGGATTCAACAGCTGGACGAAGCATACAGAAAACTTTTAATTTAGATTTTATTTCTTAAGAAAGTGTGCTTTTGTTTGTTGATCACTAATATGAACAGCAATTAGGTTTTACAAGACATAAGTATTTGAGAAGGTACAATAACAACTAACAAGCAAGCTCTAGAGAGTATTCAACCAAGGCAGAAGAAGCTCCTATTTTACCATGATTTACGAAAGTCCTAGTTTTATGAAACTAATGAGGTTTAAGCATGTATTGACCTAGTTTTGAAGCAAAAATACAGTTTTTATGTAAGATAAAGATGTTTAGAACTACCCATACCCAAACAACATTACATAAGAGTAGGGTCTTTAACCCTGGACTTCTCACACAGTATTTCACATATCTGGCTGTGATCCACCTGAGTAAATGCACTCATCAACTTATACACATGGAAAGAATGGCACAATTCTACCAGCAATAAAACGTATTTATAACTACACCAATAATACAGTTCAGAATACTGTTTTACCATTTCGAACAAACTTATAACTTTGATATTCCTGAATCTCACTGTCGTTACTCATTAGGGGAGCACAATACCACACATGGCTCAGAAGGATCCAAAAGCAGGAGCCGAAGCACATATTGAACGACCAATAAATGGAGAACAAAAGTTAAATGAAAGGGCCGAGAACAAAAGAATAGGGAAGCCTAACACACTTCGAAGACATGACACGAATTGAAAGCTAAAGGGGCAGAATGCCCGGTGACGCATTGGAAAAGTCATCCTACGGGTGACTAAGGAAAAGGAAAACAACCAAAATCAGGATAGAAAATTTGGAAAATTAGAAACTTAATTCACGCAAAAGCAAAGTGAAAAGGGTAAACGAGGGTCAACACTCGTACATCCTTAAGGTAAACTTACATAATCTCTCACAAGGGGGATTATATTCCGCCTGTAGGCGCCCTAGAAACCTACCTGTCACAAACTAAGTGTAAAGTGAGAAGCCGTACATTAAAACTAAGGTAGGCCCTAACGGCGACACAGCCTAACAGTTGCACGCTATGGAGGAGCCCTGGTATCTTCCCGTCGCTACACCTACATAACTTCACATGTTAGGTAAAGTCCAGTTGCCTACCTTACATCATTGCTTCAGCCAGCCCGTCGTCCCCGAGGAGGAGGGCCTCAGATCACGTCACATAGTTCGTGATCCAGAAAACTCAAGATCATTGATTTAAAGGGACTGGCTGGGCGCTGATTGGTAGGTTATAATGACGACTCAGGAGTGACAGCTTTGAAACAGTTGACTAAAGGATCACTAGTGCCATCCCTACATAGGTGTAATACTCTATTAGAGCTTACACACTGAAAGTCCGTAGGTGGCATTCACAACTACAGTAGTGACATCTCGTAGCCAGGAACCAAATTATGAGCTTTATACAAAGTTCCACCATGCTTTGAAAGGCAACTCTGCCATCAGGCCTAAAAGAGGTTGCCAATAATCAGAGAGAGGGCGTGCAAATGGAAATTATTATTATTATTATTATTATTATTATTATTATTATTATTATTATTATTTATTATTATTATTATTATTATTATTATTATTATTATTATTATTATTATTATTATTATTATTAAGCGATGGCGACTACAGGAAACCAGTGAATGGGCTGATGACCCAAATATCTATGTCAATCATCTGAAACATTACTAGTTAGATGTCATGTTTTCCAGTGATCACAATTAACAGTGAGATTATGAGAAAGAAAAATATATGTTCAGGCTATTGAAATTTCTTTTAGTATAAATGAAAAGTTGAATCATTAGGGCTGAAATAATATCGTTTTTAAGCACCGAATGGTATTGTGATTTTAAGGTAAATAAATCAGTTACATTATAAGATATCAACGGCAGTAACAACATCATATATTCGAATATTTACTTGCATATAAGGTAATCATGTAATATTTCTGATCATCATTTACAGTAGTAACTTGTTTCTTATTTTGCTTATTAAGGAAAGATGTTTAATTAATAGGGAACCTTACATTTTAAACTTCATTTGTACTTATTTATTCTTGATTTAAGAAACTCTTATGCCTAAACGAAGGAGAATATAAAGTTTCCTGGGAATACGTTATAGAGGTAGCCTATTTTTCCGTTTTAACTTTAATTCAGTTAGTTCGTAAAATCCTTTCCTGTACGAATGGCAGGAGGAATTGTAATTACAACGTTTCGAGAAAATGCAGGTAAATTGTGCCAAGGATAGTTTGTTAGAGATGATAAAGGTGCTGTTGAGGAAAAGCATTCCATTGGACAACCAATTATTAAATAATAGTTGTAGTTCATTGAAACAGGGTGATGTGTGTTCCTTTCCAGTTCTACGCATGCTCAACCACGGAACGGTTTGGAGAGTAAGGAGGCCAAGGTAGCGAAAGATTCTCCCCAAAGCACATTGAGTTACTTACGCATAGAAAAATAGACTATTGCACGACGCGGCTTTCCACATTACAGTTTCTAGGGTAGGCCCCAATTTTCTAAGCGGTTACATCGGTACGCGTGTATGCTTACCCCGATGAAGAAATACCTTGCAGCTACCCATTGTAGCTACCACTATACATGAGTTCTCTGGTAGGCATGGTCGAATTGTAGTCTTCCTACAGGAAAACGTACGCGTTTTTTTCAAGTAGATATTTTCAGATGAACAGACCGAGTTGGGTGCGCGGTGTGGTTTCACGTAACTGTGAGCTTGGATTCTGGAGTCGGTGGGTTCGTACACCAGTATTAACGGCCCTGAAGACGGTTTTCTTTGGATTCCCATGTTTATATTTGGCAAATTCTGGAGCGATACCGTGATTGAGGCCAAGGTCGCTTCCTTCCAGTCCTAGCCCTGTCGAATTCCACCGGTGCCATAAGACCTGCCAGTATCGGTGTAAGGTTAAACCAACAGAAAATGAATTCTGATTGTTCAGGAATAAATTCGACACATGCTTGATGTGACTTGCTGAGGAGGTACGATTCTCAAGCGATGGCCGTTATTCTTGGCTTTCTAGACCGGGTCTGCTATCTTACAGTCAGTTAGCTTGTTAATTGTTCTTACAGTGGCTGAGTGGCCCTTAGATCAGCCTTCAGATCGAAGTAACATTCCCTGACCGGGAATCGAACCGGTAGCCTCCGGGTGAGAGGCAGTCTCGCTACCCGTAGAACAGGAAGAAGAAAAAGTCTAGCTTCCTTTGCCAAAACCAGTCTTCAGTCATGGATAACGTTACATAGGTCTTTCACGAGTGACCTTACCATGTGTTGTATCACCAAATCAAGAAATACCAAACTGCGTATTCAGATACATTTTTGATGGTGGCTGTGGTGTGTTATGAAAAGTGTTCTGAACTTTGAACTGGGAAGACTAAGGAGTAAGGAGACGAGCTGCTGGACTAAGTGGTTATGTTCTGCACTGTCAGTGGAGAGACAGCGTGGATTGACATTAGTAGACGAATAAGCTTGTGCCCAGCTTTTAAAAGTTGGATAAATCATAATATGAGATGAAGATTGAAGATCAGAAATTGGGGCAAATATTCATTTTTAGTCTATGGTGAAATAATATCTTATAAAATTACCAGAACGGAATGTTCAAGCAAGTTAAGCTTCAAACCTGGTTCGTTTCTTTAAAGGAATAAGGAGGCAAAAATAAGTGTCTACTAAACTAAGATTTACTACAAAGTAGAAATACTTCCGTACTTCTTTTAGAACATTTTATTACAGTTTTAACACCTAGCACGTAGTCCGGCTTCTTGGCTGAGTGATCAGCGTAGTGGACATCAGTTCAGAGGTTCCCGGGATCGATTGCCGGCTGTCTCGGAGATCTTAATCTTAAATGATTAATAAATTCACTTGGTTCGAACACTGGGTGTTTGTGCTGGTTATGACGTATCTGAAAGTCATAGATCGCACCCAACTCTATCCTCTACACCAATAATACTTACATTCCTATACATGGCAGATGCCACCTACTATTGTCGGAGGGTCAGCCTTACAAGGGTTGCACCAGACTAGGATTAGCCACGCGAAATTATTATTATTACTATTATTATTATTAATATTGTTATTATCTAGCACGTAGATATTCTACATGGGATATGCTAGTTAAAACAATGTCACTTACCATGGTTAAATTCAGTTAAGGGTTCAAATAATGAATGAGGAATATATTTTTTACCAGAAAATTTAGAATAATATTTTATTCAACAATTTGGATCAGCATTAGCTTACCATTACTGCATAAAATGATAGATCCTGATTTCAGTTCATAAAAGCATGGTTTCATGTATAACCATGTTGTAAAAAATTGAAACTTAGAAAAGCATCCGAAATCTATTAGATAGTTGGGAGTATACTTGAGGCATTGGGTTGAAATGTAATGTCCCATATGAATTACTTATTTGATTACTATTTGCATGAAGGAGCTATACCAAATGAATGGAGAATTGCAAGAGTATACCCACTGTATGTGTGAAAAGGTGATAAATATAAAGCGGATAATCGCAGTCCAGTCAGCTAGGAATATCTTGTTTGCAAGTTCTGGGAAATCATTATTTCTGATTATATTAGACACACTTGGAAACCTACTAACTGGCTTGATGTAAGGCAATTCGGGTTTAGGAAGAGTTATTCCATTGAGGCTAAACGTGTAGGATTCCAGCAAGATATAGCTGATAATTTAGATTCTGGAGGCCAAATGGACTGTACCGCTATTACTTTATCCACGGCTTTTTATGGGATATATCATGGGAAACTGATGACAAAAAGGAGGACTGTAGGTTTAGATAAAAGAGTGGTCGGAAACGTGGCTAAATATCTAGAAAATTGATCTAGGAAGTAGTACCTGAACATGCAATGATTACTTCCTCAATTACTCAAGACAGTATTATTGGAACTTGGTGATTTCTTATGTATGTAAATGATATGAGTAAAGACCTGGAATCATAGATAAAGCGTTTTGCGGATGGTGTTTTTATTGTATGGAGTAATAAATAAGTCACAGGATTGTGAGCGAACATAGAAAAAAAAAAGTTGCGAGAAGGAAAAAGGACAATGGTTTGATGATAAACGGGGCGAAAAGTCAGGATGTTTCACTACGAGAAAATGACCTTTCAGTTTTAATTACTGTATTGATGAAATGCTAGTAACTTACAGGTACCACAGGAAGTACCTAGGTGTTAATATTGGGAATGATCTCCAATGGGGTAATCTCATTAACGGGGTTGTAAAGAAAGGCTAACACGGTTTTGAGGGTATTTAGGGGATGTAAAGGAAACGCTGTATGAGTCTCTGATAAACCCCAATTAGAGTATGATTCCATTGTATGGAACTCACACTAGGATTACTTGATACGAGAATAGGAAAAGATGGAAAGGAAAGCAGCACGATTTGTTCTGGGAGATTTTCGACAAAAGAGTAGTGTTACAAAAATGTTCCGAACTTTGAACTGGGATTAAGTGGGAGTAAGGATACGAGCTGCTGGGCTGAGTGGTATGTTCCGGGCTGTCAGTGGAGAGATCGCGTGAAATGACATTAGTAGACGGATGCGATAGTGTTTAGCTTTTAATGTAGGATAGATCATCAAGTTGGAATTCAAGAGGAGAAACTGGGGCAAATATTCATTTATAGGACGAAGCATAAGGGACTGGAATAATTTATTTAGGAAAATGTTCGATATATTTACAAGTTATTTGAAAACTAAACTAAGTAAACGATTGATGGTGAATCTGGAACCTGGGTGAAAGGTCTAAATGCAGATCGTTGATAACTGATTGTGTGATGAATTGATTTACAAACAGTGATTGATGGATTGATTGATTGATTGATTGATTGATTGATTGATTGATTGTTTGATTGATTGATTGATTGATTGATTGATTGATTGACTGCTTTTTCCATAAGAATGATGTGTAAGGATAGAATATGATGTTGTCCTGTAGGCTCTATTTCATTTTTGTTCTCTGTACCTGCAATCAACAAGTGCAAGTAAACGTCTGGCCGTAAAGAAGAGACCAGCGACTGTGATTTTATTTAGACTGTAGTTGTGCAAGATATATAGTACTGTGGGATCGTAGGTGACTTTCTTTTCTTTATCCACTCCTTCAGGCTGCTTATTTGACATTTCAAACCGAGCAGTGGGATCAATAATTTCTGCTTCATATTTCTTCCAATTAATGGGTTTAAAGCCGATTCTACGATTATTGGCGCTTTCAGCAAGAAAGTAGCTATTCGATTGATTGATTGATTGATTGATTGATTGATTGATTGATTGATTGATTGAAGTGAATAGAAGAGAGTTTCCTATAAACTGTTCACCACCTATATAAACTACTAAGAAAAATGGATTTCGTTCATTATGGATGTGAACATCTCACACATAGTATCGATGCTGCTACTGATAGTAATTATGAAGACGATGGAGTTAAGGTTATGTTCTTTCTATTTGATAGTGCGGATTTAGAAATGAGATTTTGGAGAATGATTTACGAGTCTAGAGGTGGAATTGTATCAATTTATCAAGCGTGACCTTCTTTATGATAATAAAAAACTACGGTGAGGTTTACTTACAAAATATACGAAAGTAAGGTTTATGTACTGTAGTAATTTATTCAAATATTAATTGAATTACATTCTTGTCAAAAATGTAGATCCGGAGTTTAGATCTATTGAATTTTTATCCACAACATAGCTGATTCAGATGCCGTATTTGTTTTAGATTATAAAGTGTTAAATATTTGATTACACGAATTAATGATTGTTTTAATTCATCAATTAATCTGTCGTTGAGCATTTGTCCGGCACCATTCAATATTAATTTATCTGATGTAAAACATCATTGTATATTCGCATATAATATATTTATGAGACACGGATTTAATCACTTCGTCGCTGTAGATCAATGTACACAACTGGATAATTATTTGAATGTAAACTTGTATACCCTAGTTAATAATGCAGACACACGGTACTTTACGAGAACGCATCCCCGATATCCCCAGCTGTGCGTGTTCAGTCATGCCTCGTGAAAGGACCTAAAACAGGGGCATTATCATACTAGTATCCATTTATTACTATTGTCATGTATCGTTCCCTTGGCTCATCAGCTATGATTCCGAACAAGTGCTTAAGTTGCCCGTAATATGCAAAAATATATCTGAATCACTGACCAATAATAATAATAATAATAATAATAATAATAATAATAATAATAATAATAATAATAATAATAATAATAATAATAATAATAATAATAATAATAATAATAATAATAATAATAATAATACCTCAAAGAAAGATAATGAGGAAGATACTGGGGCCAGTCAAGGAAGGGGTCAGTTATAAAAGACGGCCTAACCAAGAGCTCTACAAGTACTGTGAAAGAATAACGAATGTAGCAAGGAAGAGACGCCTAGCATTCTATGGGCACGTCTACAGGATGCATGCTAGCAGGTTGACCAACCGGATTCTCAGCTACTGGCAAAATAGGAAGACCAAGTTACCATGGTTGATGGAAGTGGATAAAGATCTACAGGAACTGGGAATGACAGAAGGAATCTTAAAGGATCGGACAGCATTCAGGAAGATGCTTAAACATAAGAAGTTCCAGGACAGACTACCAACAAAGAAGACTGGCGCCCTTTGGACAAAGAGGAAGGAGCAACACAGCCTGAGGATGCGCAACTGCTGGGCAAACATCAAAGCCCATTCCAAAATGCAATAGTTGAATGTCGTTGTCCTTAGCTGGCCTATACGAAACAAGAAGAAGAATACCTCAACCACCATGTGCAGGCATTTTGATTTTACGCCATTCAGACTGCCTTTGCGTCAATTTTGATGTTCCGGAACTCTCTTGGGTAATCTATGGAAATGGAAATCCCCAGTCTGCCAGGAATGGATTGAGTGAAGTCCCCCATCTAGCGGCGAAGGTAGGAATTGTGCCGGCTGCCGAAACCTGTCGTACTCCTCTTGGGCTATAATTTAATGACTGACAGGTGAAATGAAGTGATATTGTAGAGTGTTGCTGGAATGAAAGTAGACAGGGAAAACCAGAGTACCCGGAGAAAAACCTGTCCCACTTCCACATTGTCCAGCACAAATCTCATATGAAGTGAACCACGGAACCCAACGGTGAGAGGCCTGTGCTACCACCTGAGCCGCGGATGCTCTCATGACTATTTTAATTAATTCTAGTTAATTAAGAGGCAATCATGCTACCCCTGAAACGCGGGTCCTTCAAATTCTTACTTTATCAGATATTCAGTTAGCAGTTCACGGATTCATTCTTCAATCATAAGGCTATTCACCGCTATACACGGTAGCGATGAGACACCCGATCCTTTATAAATATCATTACTGTTTTTCAATTCAGGAAATCTGTTAGGAATGCACCGGTACTTTCGAACATTTTAGATAATACAGAAACTATCTGATCTGCACAAGATAGAAAAAATAAATTCTGTGTGCGGATGGATTATGCCTAGGATAATCCTGTCTGCAGACAGATAAGGATTAAATATCTCCAGGACGAGGAAATTAAACAGAAGTACATGGATACGATTAAGGACAAGTTTCAGAGGATACAGTAGACTCCAGATGTAGAAAACGTGGGGTAGAATACAGGGATGCTGTAGTAGAAACGGTAACGGAGTGCTGTATGAAAATATGAGGAAAATCGAACATATTGGCGGAGTTATTATGTCATGCCAGCTTGTAATCGTGAAAGGAAGGCTATCGAAAACTGATTCAAAGAAGAACTGATGTCGATAGCTTGTACGTAAATGAACGAAACGGAGCACAAGTCATTGTAGAGTCCAAGAAGAAATTGTAGGAAACGTAATTACCTCAAACGGCTCGGTCAAGCAACAGAGAAACATTTGCGGACTGTAATAAAGAATCTTAGAATGGGAGGGAAAAGGAAAGTGAATAGCGTATTGGATAAATCAGGTGAACTCACAGAGAATCACTGGACAGATGGAAGGATTATTCTGAAAATCTTTTCAACGTAAAGGAAATGCCATTGTAGCGCCACCCCTCGTTTTCTACATCTCGAGTCTACTGCATCCTTTGATACTTAATCGTATCCCTGTACTTGTGTTTAATTTCCTCGTACGGGAGATTTTTAACCCTTATCTATATGCAGACAGGATTAACTTTTTATATCCTAGGCCTAATCCATCCGCACACAGAATTCATTTTTTCTATCTTAGTCCTAATGAAGCTTAGTACATTGTGCAGATCAGATAGTAGACTGTATTATCTAAAAAGAAATATACAAGCATATTCTGTCTTATCGGACGGATGCTTTCCAGTTGCTCTCAACCATTCATTTTATCCCGACCAGAACTGCAGCTAACCTAATCCACAAAATAACAAATAACAGATCAACCATCTACAAAAATTAATTATTTGTTTTGGGTATAATTCGAAAGTTATCTCATTGATGCCATATCTTTATGGATTTTTGAAACGAAATATTTTAGGCGGTACTTGGACGGTCTAAGCTGAGTGAAAATATATGAAGTGAGTTTTTTTGTTTTGTTATTTCATTTCGTGTGTTACTAAGTTTCCAACCGGGCGAGTTGGCCGTACGATTAGGGGCGCGCGGCTGTGAGCTTGCATCTGGAAGATAGTGTTTGAATCCCACTGTCGGCAGCCCTGAAGATAGTTTTCCGTGGTTTCCCATTTTCACACGAAGCTAATGCTGGGGCTGTACCTTAATTAAGGCCACGGCCGCTTCCTTCCCAATCCTTGGCCTTTCGTACCCCTTCGTCGCCATAAGACCTAGCTGTGTTGGAGCGACGTAAAACCAATTGCAAAAAAAAAAAAACAACCCTAAGTTCCGTGTTTAAATTTAATTTTATTGACAAGTTGGGAAAACTTTATTCATTCTGGGTAAATTACATACGTACATGCGCTTTCTTATACTATGTACAGTCCATTATCATTCAGTAGTCTATATAAAATACTCAGTTTCTGTACGCGGCAGATGCCTCCCACCCTCGCTGCCTTACAAGGGCTGGCCCAGGCTAGGAATAGCCGCAGGAAATTGTTATTATTATTGTAGTCTGTTTGTAATACGTATCATAATTTGTTGAACTGTATTATAGTATTTAAGAGAGTTTGAAGGAATATCACGCTTCATAGCCTGAGTCACGTCGTCGAAATTAAGGTATAATAATAATAATAATAATAATAATAATAATAATAATAATAATAATAATAATAATAATAATAATAATAACAACAACAACCCTAACCAAACCCCAAGTCGCACCAGCACCGAAGGGCCATGGCCTACCAAGCGATCGTTGCTCATCCCGAAGGCCTGCGGATCACGAGGTGTCGTGGCTTCGGCACGACGAATCGTCTGGGCCATTATGCTTTGGTTTACAACCGGGCCCACTATCTCACCGTCAGATAACTCCTCAATCGTAATCGTGTAGACCGAGTGGACTTCGTACCAGCCCTCGGGTCTGGGTAAAAGTCCCTGATCAAATCATGGGCCTTCAGGAAGAGGTAGGCACGGTACCCCTGAACCACGGTGCCATAATAATAATAATAATAATAATAATAATAATAATAATAATAATAATAATAATAATAATAAAGGAAGTGTCTGTCTGTCTGTCTGTCTGTCTGTCTGTCTGTCTGTCTGTCTGTCTGTCTGTCTGTCTGTCTGTGTATGTGTGCGTGATACCCAGCCAAATATACAGCACGCAGGGATCTGAAAATTTTTACATTGGCAGATGAAAGGGGGTCCGAATGTACCTCGAAGCCGGATTTTACATTTTAGCTTTCATTGGTGAGTTATGAACGATACACCATCGGAAAATGTGTGTTGGGATACGACAAAACCAACGTTCTGTCACCAAGGTTAAATGCATAGATTCACCGTCGCTAGGCAACATACATAATTATTAAATGAAAAGCGCACAAGGTGCAAAAACAGGCAACATACATAAGATAGGTAGTAAAAGTCAAGGAGCCATTATAAGTCCATGATGTAGGAATCCATTTTCAGTCCCAGACACAAGGAGCCATTTTCAGTCAGTCCATGGTATCCGGAAGTATTTGTATGTATGCGCGGCCAAATCCATGGAATGGAGAAATCTAAAGATGTGTTTTCACAGTGACATAAAAAATATAGGTAAACAAATGCGAATTTGCTCTGAATCTACCGTACACAGGATCTGAAGAAATTGCTGTGTTCTGGTATATGGTCTTGGTGGTCTAAAAATAAAGCGTAAAAGGCAAAAATGACGCATAAATAACGGAATGGGAGACATATATGTATAAATAAATAAATAAATAAATAAATAAATAAATACGAACGTGTTCCAAAGAAAGTGTTCCAAATGCTGTGCGTATGACGAATAATGGGAATCTCTTTGCACGTTTGGCGTCGTAACGAAACCGTCAGATTGAAATGTGGAAATCGAACAACGATCAGAGAGTTAAATCCATTTCACAAATTACGGTGTTTTGGCGACGTATACTGAATGTCCAAACGGTGTCTATCGCTATTCTGCCGACAACGATCTGCGCATTGGAAGGTACGAAAAATGCTCCCAAAAACAGGGCAATACAAATCGGGGATGAACTCAAAATCGTTAGTTTACCCTGCTCCATGATGAGGCCCTTAGCATCCAAGACTGGAAAATCGTTTTACGTAAGGGTACCATTATGCTGCTGGCACATCGCCAGGCCTCGCTGCTCGATGTTAGGCGAAGATGAAACAAACCAGTGGATTTCAATCAGTGCTTTTGTCCTCGAGCCCGGCTTACAGCTGCGCTGCTGGCTGCTCTCCTCGCTACATCCATGGCCTCAAACACGTTTGATTTTCGTGCCTGGCACTTGGACTGTGATTGGTTCTTTCAAGGTCACCCACTCTCCCACTCTTCTTCTATCTGCGTTCCACACAGATGTTATGTGGCACTGTCAGTGATCACTAACTAGCAATCATAACCTGATACGGTAACTTGTATTTCGCTGTTTCGTTTCTGCTGTGGGTGACGATTTTAAACAAATGCTGATATCATATGTCTTCGAAAGTAATGCCACTTGGAACCGGCGGCATGATGATCATCATAACAGGTTCGAACTGGACAAACTTTGGAATGATTATGTCAAATTTGTTTTTATTTTTATTCTTGCTATTTAGGGACCTCTGTGATTACAAGCAGGTGATTTATATGAAGAACCTCGATTTTCTTGAAAACTTGGACAATTTTCTTAAAACTGTAAATACATTTTGTTATTTTGTTTGGGAGACCCAATTAAAATGAAAATGAGGTACACCGTTACCCCTTATTTTGCATTATTCAAAAGTACACTATTAAATTACAGAATAAAGCATTTGTACCTTAATTTTTCAATCTACTGCCGCAGTAGAAAAGCAATGGAAAATCCAGGCGAGACATTTTTCACTTTTTATTACACATTTAATACACCAAATTATTTTAAGATATACTCCCCAACAAAAACGTGAATCACTCGTTAAAAAACTCAGAATTTATTCCGCACTTCGAGAACTTCAACTGGAGCTGCATTGTTCCTCCTTGACAGGGTAGCTCTTGGATGTACGTCTTCGTAGTCAACGTGTTCATTCCCTCTATATCTATAACCACATTACGCAAAATACAAACAGCCTTAACTATCGGTCCCACTGTTTGAATTTTTGACTACAACTGAGAGCTGCAAGCAGCGTGAGCAACGGTAAAAGCTCCATGGCGAGCAGCCAGGCTATAGTCAGCGGCGAGGTGCTAGGGCGAGCATCCATGTGCCAGCAGCGAAGCTACTGTATGAACGTACCCTTACGTTCATGATCCAACGATGCACGTTCCAGCGGATCGGCTTTGAAGTCAAACTTATCCAACTGATGGCTAAGGGAAGGAGGAAGAAGAATTTGAGAACATACGTCTGTTCCATTTATGGACATTTGAATTCCAGCGGACCGTGCTATAAATCGATAACACAACCTTGAGCATCTTGGCATCTTAGTTCAGTTACTAAGCCGGTCGATATCACTGTGTGTTTACAGAAAATTAAGATAATGAATTAAATTAAACGGCCGATTTCCACACCGAAATATTCTCATGTAGGCTACTTAATTTATGTAATGGTATATTTGGGAGCGCAGAAACATTCATCTTTGCGTGTAGTGGATGGAACGGAGCATGGTGGTGTCATACAGCATTTCTCACAGGTGTTTGTATTGTTCCTACCACGGATTAGCCGCAATGAGGCCCGAGATGAGCCCAATTAAGCCCATAGCAGACTCCGTAATGGGTGTACACTGGTGATTAACAGGGGCTGGGGTACCGATACCATCAGTGACATGAGATATAACAGGTTAAGTGGGTGTAATAGGTTGTTGTTTTTAAGGGTATTCATCAGGAATAGTTAGAAGTAATAACCAGACATGTCTTTCTTTGGGTATCCCTAAAAGATGTAATGCAGTCCTGTGTAAGACAGTGTTACAGATACTAATTAACGATGCTATTCCTACGAAAACAAATGAATCTGGACTGAAGGAAAGGAATGAGCGAATATTTCAAATTTTGTAGTTTTAATACTCGTAATCAATTTGCATGGCACATTCAGACAGTTCGCAGTAATGAATATACCGTTTTAATGCTCTCTAGTTTTGAATGCAGATTTGCACATTAAGAAGTATTGGCATACAAGTCTTTTGCATTGTCATTTTAAGAAGTTTTGGCTTACAAGCCTTTTTCATTATCATTCTAAGACGTATTGGCTTACAAGTCTTTCTCACTATCATTTTAAGTAGTTTTGGATTACAAGTCTTTTGCATTATCATTTTAATTTCACCAAGTTGCAGTACGGTTTATTTAAACTTGACGTGGACTGGAGTACATACTGTTCACACTCAGGAAAGTATTAAAAAATCATGAAACGAGTTATGGTACGCTATTGAAGGAGAAAGAGATTCATTATTGAGAAACAGCAGAGTTGTGAAGCAAAAAAGTGAAAGCCGGGAGTAGATATATAAAAAACAGAGATATTTGTTCAGGGCGTCGACCTATGAAGATGTTTTGCCACTACTTGCACAACATGTGAGGAACCTCCGTGTATTATGTAAATGGCGGAAGTGTAAAGTGTTGAATGTGAGGTAAGGAACGTTAACGACGACTCAAACACGCAGTCTCAAGGCGAGGGATATTAAACATTTACAATTAAAAACCCTTGACCCAGCCGAGAATCGATCCTGGGGCCGCCGGGTAACAGGCGGACGCGTTGCCTCCTACACCGCGGGGCCGGACTAGCACATACATACACAGTAGACTGTTATGCTTTTCAGCATTTGGTCTACATGCCCCTGTGAATTAACTAAACGTTTTCACAGACCTCTATTTGCAAGTAGCTTTGTGGCTTTGTTTAGTTATACACCTCTTGTCTTAAAATCATTCAAAACTGAGTCCAAATATCGTAGCCTTTTTCTCCTTCTACTTTCCTTACTATTATTATCATTATTCCCCTAAGTAACCTACCCTTCTCCTTTTGTCTTACATGACTCCACAAGCTAAGCTTGGTTTATGTGTACAGCAGATCCATCGAGTTTATTTCTAACTCATTCTTTATCTGCTTATTTCGAGTACACTCCTGCCATTGTTACCACTTTTGGCTCCTGCGATAATTTTCGCTAATTTCGTGTCCGTTACTTCTGACTTCTTATCTTCTATCTTAATCTGTTTATCCTCCAGGGTTGGCTTTCCCCTCGGACTCAGCGAGGGATCCCACCTCTACCTCCTCAAGGGCAGTGTCCTGGAGCTTCAGACTTTGGGTCGGGGGATTCAACTGGGGAGAATGACCAGTACTTCGCCCAGGCGGCCTAACCTGCTATGCTGAACAGGGGCCGTGCGGAGGGATGGGAAGATTGGATGGGACAGACAAGGAAGAGGGAAGGATGTGGCCGTGGCCTTAAGTGAGGTACCATCCCGGCATTTGCCTGGAGGAGAAGTGGGAACCACGGAAAACCACTACCAGGATGGCTGAGGTGGGAATCGAACCCACCTCTGCTCATTTGACCTCCCGAGGCTGAGTTGACCCCGTTCCAGCCCTCGTACCATTTTTCAAATTTCGTGGCAGAACCGGGAATCGAACCCGGGCCTCCCTCCGGGGGTGGCAGCTAATCACACTGACCACTACACCACAGAGGCGGACCTTCTTTATACAGAGGCGGACTACTTTTGACTTACGAAAAAAATATCCTGAGTCCATCCACATTTCACTCCCCTACAGCAAAGTCGGTCTGTAAACAGATCAGTGTAAATACAGTTCCGCCCGTGAGCAGACTTCTTTCTTTATCGTAGCTGTAATCTCACTGCATTAGCTTTGCTGTACCTTGATTCTGTTTCACTTATCCATACTGCCATCGTGAGAGAATACACAAAATACAAAATTCAAATAATCTGTCGGCAGCCCTGAAGATGGTTTTCCGTGGTTTCCCATTTTCACACCAGGCTGTACCTTAATTAAGGCCACGGCCGCTTCCTTCCCAGTCCTAGCCCTTTCCTGGCCCATCGTCGCCATAAGACCTATCTGTGTCGGTGCGACGAAAAGCCAATAGCAATAAAATAATAAAATAATCTGCCTGTTTCAGTTTAGTATTCCTGACCTACATTCAATTATCTAAGGTTTCGTCGCTATTGACATCAAATCTTGGAAATGACAATTTTCACATCATACTCCCCTCACTTATTTTCAAGTTACAAGGTATTACATCGCAGGCTTCCATGTCCTTTGTGTAGGCCAATCTGCTTAACTCATTTCCAGAGGACTGAATTCCTCCCTGCTTCTTTATACTTTTCAGTAAAATGTGTAAAATAAAGGTAAAAATGGTGTTGAAAATTACAAAACGAAGTAAAAGTGGTCTGTTGAAATCTATGAGGGTTATTCTAAAAATTGGAACTAATGATGTGAGAAATTTATTATCTACCAAACAATCAATCAAATCACATTTTCCCCTGCGTTCTAGTCACCATTATATAAGATGCACTTCTCCCACCTTGTCATCCACTTTCGGAAGACTTTCTCAAATCCATTTTTAGAGGCGCTCTGAAATCGCCTCTAAAGACTTCACTGCGTTATTTCCTGAATGAATGAATGAATGAATGAATGAATGAATGAATGAATCAATCAATCAATCAATCAATCACTCACTCACTCAATCAATCAATCAATCAATCAATCAATCAATCAATCAATCAATCAATCAATCAATCAATCAATCAATCAATCAATCAATCAATCAATCGTCAGTGCTCTGCATTTAGGGCTTTCACCCAGATAGCAGATTGCCTATCAGTAATTGTCTACCTCGATTTTTCTTAAACGTTTACAAAGAACTGGGAATTTACCGAATATTTCCCTTGATGATTAATTCCAATCCATTACTGCTCGTCCTGTAAGTGAATATTTGCACCAATTTTTCCTCTTGAATTCCAACTTCATATTCATATCATGACCTTTCGTACTTTTAAATGCTCCGCTCGAGCGTATTCATGTACTAATGTCCTTCCATGTCATCTCTCCACAAACCGCTCGAAACATTCCACATAGTCGAATATCTCGTCTCCTTACTCCCGCGTCTTCCCAGTCCAAAGTTTTGAACATTTTCGTAACACTACTCCTTTGTCGGAAATCACCCTTCGGATCTTTACCACTTCTCTTGGGTCCCATACATTGGAAACATACTCTAATTGGGGTCTTACCAGAGATTTTTACGCCCTCTCCTTTTCATCCTTACTACATCTCCTAAATATCCACACAGCCATCTGAAGAGATCTTTAACATTTCTTAAAAAGCTCGTTAATATAATTACTCCAATGAAGGTCATTTCTTATATTAACACCAAGGTATTTACAGAGTTCCCCAAGAGGTATTTTCACCCCATCAACACAGTCGTCCGGCTCCACGGCTAAATTGTTAGCGTGCTGGCCTTTGGTCAGAGGGGTCCCGGATTCGATTCCCGGCAAGGTTGGGTATTTTAACCATCATTGGTTAATTTCGGTGCCACGGTGGCTGGGTGTATGTGTCATCTTCATAATCATTTCATCCTCATCATGACGCACAGGACACCTACGGGCATCATATCAAAGGACCTGCACCTGGCGAAACGAGCATGTCCTCGGACACTCCCGGCACTAAAGCCATACGCCATTTCTTTTCAGTACAGTCGAATCGTCGTCCTTTGAAGACCTTTGTTTGGCAACAAAGAAAAAGCTGCACGAGGCGAGATCAGAGCTGTACGTAGGGTGATGGACCGTAGAAATGTCTTTCTCGACGAAGAAGGTCATAAAAGCCATTGCCACGTTAAGCCGCGCGTTCCGATAACGAAGTTTTCACGTTGAAATGGTCCTTTAAAATGGCGTGAGAACTTCCCACGGCTATGTCCAGTAATTTTCCGAGTTCGTTAACGATCACACGAAAGTCCTCGTGTCGATAAAGTTCTCAGAAAGGACGGTGCTGAGGTCCCAATTCCCTCTTACCCATCTTCAGTAGCTTTATCCCATCGGAAACATACAGTAAGAGGCATTTTAGACTCACCATAAGCTCTACGATGATCTTGAAGTGCACCACTGTCGCCAGCGCTGAAGATGGTTTTCCGTGGTTTCCCATTTTCACACCAGGCAATTGATAGGGCTGTATCTTAATTAAGACCACGGTCACCTCCTTTCCACTCCTACGCCTTTCCTATACCAACGTCGCCGTAAGTCCTATCTGTGTCGGTGCGACGTAAAGCAAAGCTGAACTTATCTTGAAACTTTCAGTAGAATGCAAAACTTGATTGCGTAACGTTGCTCGCGACTTTCTGCCATTGCGAACTTGACGGCGCGTCAATCTTCAACGGAGAGCGGTTGAGCTTTGCCTAGTAACAGTCGATGGTACTTAGTAGAATACGAATCAGCCGCTAGATTAAGTCCAATCGGCTGTTTAAGACTTTTGAATATTAGTCTCTGCCCTTATTGAACACCCCACCCTTCGGCAAAGTGGAAAAATTGATGTACTGAAAATCTAAATAAAGGGCAAGTACTTGGAAACCCACGAAGATAAATATATGTGCTATTGAAAACTGGAGATTATAAAATGTTCGTTCTATTGAAAAATTGAAATGCTAATAACGGTGAACCTTTGAAAGCCTACAAAGTGGAAAATGGCGTGCTATTTATTATATAAACCGATCAAATGTGTAGACTATCTTAAACTATATCCGATTTATAATTTATTCAGAGATATAAAGCGAAAAGAAAAGATGTGTGTGTCAACAAACTAATTGCATTCAATGGTAGCAGAAAATAGTACCACCGTGGCTCAGGCGGCAGCGCACCGGCCTCTCACCACTGGGTTCTGTGATTGAAATCCCAGTCGCTTCATGTGAGATTCGTGCTGGACAAAGTGGAGGCGGGACAGGTTTTCTCCGGGTACACTGACTTTCCCTATCATAATTCATTCCAGCAGCACGCTCCACTATCATTTCATTTCATTTGCCAGTCATTAATCATTGTCCCAGAGGAGTGCGACGGGAGAACTAAGATTCACCGCCATCTAGCACCACGCTTGACGCCAAGCTCAGCCGAACATAACCGACTCCGCTCCGACCAGAAATAGTTTCTCTAGCACCCCATAGAGGCCAACGGCTGCGCGCCCGCATTGAGATTTGCACCAATATCATAATTTAAGAAAATACTGAAATATGCACTTTCAGCGTAATACTAACTTTTTAGATGATAACATGCGATCATTCACATTAGTGATATTAAAAATAACTGGAAGTGTATTTAAATATTCGAAATTACACAACAAATTTGATATTAAATATCACTTTGTCAGAAACGTAATGCTGAACATCACCAGCATAGGAATATACATCAAATACTTTTTTTCAGGATTGTTGTTAGTTATGTTTAGTTAAACAGAATCCTTCGAAAACTCTCTGTAAGTAAAAATATTTACTCACTGTCACAAAAATATATTTTCATGACAGCAAGCGATAAGTTTACAAGTCAGTGTAATTTTAATATTAAGGTAAAATGAAGATTCGTTTAGATACTAGTTCTCAATAAATAATAAGATTGTACAATGACAATATACACAGATTTTATTCATGAATAGCTAGTTACTCTTCTTATCAACTGAAGCCGAGTTATTATTATCTCTATTTCTATCTCCTTGATAGTGAGAAGGTCATAGTTTTAAGAGAAAATATAACTGGGCAACCATCAACTCTAAGCATAGCGTTAGTGACGGACAAATGAGACGAAACGTAGGTAGGGGTGAAATTCATATGAATTTCGAAGTCCTGAATGGGTCAGAAATTAAGCAGAACGAAGCAAACCGGCTAATTGACATGTCGTACATGTGTGAAGATGTCAACACACTACAGGAAATACATGCCATGATGGTAGAGAGATGAAAGGGACTCGAAAGATTGGTACCTGCTCAGGCTGGGTTACCATTCAAAACAAAGACGCCTTCAGTGTTCCATTTCCCGAATTAAAAGGAATTATACGGGATATTACCGGCGAGATTTAAAAAGAAGAGAGGAAAGTAATAGTGTCATGGACATTTCATATTCATCTCCAGTTTTCCAATATCGTTGTGTAATCGGGGGTGCCAACTGTGCAGCACATTTGGACTGGAGCCTGTTTTACGATTGGACTCTCTTCCTAAGGCCAAACCTATGTGAAAGGATGTATTCACTATTACGAGTACCTATCGTGTTGGCCATACGCTTAGCGTCGAGTAGACGTGAAGTTACATTCGGCAGATGGTGGGCTTGAATTCTACCGTCGGTAGACCTAAAAAAACATCAATGCCCCGTTAAGCCACTAGAAAGAAACATATTACAGTATGTGTTTCTATGGTTGTTGGTAGTGTGATGTGTTGCGTGTGTGTAACGTGGAGTGCATTAAGACAAATGCAGACACGCAGTCCCCGAATTAGATCAATTAATTAGACGCATTTAAAAAGCGACCCGGCCGCAAATGGAACCTCTGACCCTCTGGAACTGAGGTTTTGACACTAACCATTAAGCTAAGGAGCCAATAGCAGTAATCTTTAATATTAAATTTACAGTGTATTGAAAGACTGAATAGGCTTATTGTTGGTAATATATAACGGCTGTCACAGAGGCCTCTGAGGACGGGGCCTGTCGAATATATCCACGGTATCCCCTGCCTGTCTTAAGAAGCGGCTAAAAGGGGTCCCCAGCGGCTTTCAACTTGGGAGCATCGGTTGGCGACCACGGGGCCCTTAACTGAGTTATGGCATTGCTTCCACTTAGTTGTGCCAGGCTACTGACTTTCATCAGTCCCATCTCTCTTGGTCAACTCTTGTTCTTTTCTGACCCAGGTGTTATTACGTCTATAAATGTCCGGGTACCTTTCATTTTCGCGCCCTTCGTGGCCCTTGTCTTTCTTAGGCCGGTACCTTAATTTGTTGGACCTCTTCCGTGTGACCTGCTAAGAGTTCATAGTTACCCAGTTATATTTCCTCTTAAAATAATCAACACCACCTTCTCACTGTCATGGAGATAATAATAACGAGTTCCGGTTGAAAAGCAGATTAACTAAAGACATGCTTTCTAGGGAGATTACTAGCTATTCATGAATAAAATCTGTGCGTATTGTTTTTGTACAGTTTGTTATTTATTGAGAACTAGAATCTAAACGAATATTTATTTTACTTTAATAATAACATTACACTGAATTACAAACTTATCGTTTGCTGTCATGATATTTTTGTGACAATGAATAACTATTCTTTATTTACAGCAAGTTTTCCAAGGGTTCTGATTAAAGGCACAACTAACACAAGAGTTCGGTTTAAAAGTATTTGATGGTATATTCATTGTTTCTAACAAAGTGATTTATTGTATAATTTGTATTTAAATTTCTGAAAAAATCGCTTCGAATATTCAAATACACTTCCAGTTATTTTAAATAATTATGAGTAATGGGGGTGATCTCATATCATCATTTATAAAGTCCGATTCGTAGGCTGAATGGTCAGCGTGCTGGCCTTCGGTTCAGAGGGTCCCGGTTCGATTCCCGGCCGGGTCGGAGATTTTAACCTTAATTGGTTAGTTCCTACGGCGCGGGGGATAGGTGTATGTGTTGTCTTAGTCATCATTTCATCCTCATCACAACGCGCAGGTCGCCTACGAGAGTCAAATAGAAAGACCTGCACCTTGGCGAACCGAACCCGTCCTGGGATATCCCGGCACTAAAAAGCCATACGACATTTCATTATCATTTATAAAATGAGTACTACATGGAAAGTGTATATTTCAGTATTTTCTTAAATTATGACATTAAGGCGAGTCCCCGTACGCGCGCGCAGCCGCTGGCCTCTATCGGGTACTAGAGTAAGATACTGTTTTGGGTCGGAAAGGAGTCGGCTATGTTCGGCTGTGCGTGACGTCAAGCATGGTGCTAGATAGGGGTGAAACTTAGACCTCCCGGAGTGCGATAGGCTTCGGCAGCCGGCACGGTTCATATCCTCGCCGCTAGATGGGGCTTTATTCATTCCATTCTCGACGCTGTCGAATAACTGGAAAAAGGAATTGTTAGCTCATGAGCGAAAAACGAATTCTTACTGTGAAATTTAATTGTTGAGGCTTTGTTAACTATTCGACTGATGGAAAATATTCCAATATAAATTGTTGTTCTAGTGCCAAAAACACTTGGAAGTAAGATGTGAAATGGTTAAAAACTATTTACAACGCCCGCTGAAAGAAAGGTATTCTCAGCCCCCTGCGAGGGGTGGGGGCCGGGGTGCTTAGATTTATTATGGGTGTGCTGACAGAATGAACCGAACATTTTTAGGGATAAAAACTTTTATTTCAACGAACCACTTTAGAAGAAATTTAAAGTATAATGAAATAATACACCATTATCTTCATTTTCTGCTGTTAACATTTCAGATTACTTATAAGGTTCAGTCGTGCATTTAGCAATATTGTAGTAAATAATAATTGCGAAATTCAGTCTATTTAATTCGAACTTCTATTAAACTTTCGTGAAATTAGTGAAATCGTGCGAAGAGGTATATACATTTCCACTGTGTGGCTCCACTCTCACCTAATATTTTCGTCTTAGGCCTTTTGGACGTGTAAAATAACATTCACCATGTTGTAATGAATGTTATCAACTCGTTGTTGCTCAGGTCACCTGTGTGTAGCATCTATGTTATTGCTATAGTATGTTTTATGTTCAGAGCATATGCGGAAACTATACAGTCTGGTTTCGCACGTTTTCTCATGGATCGGCGCAGTGCCAAATCGTTTTCCCATTAGTTCGCTAGAAACACGATCTAACCTAGTGACACTGGCTGACAATGTGGTTGTGAGTACTTTTTGTCTCCATAACATTTAATCAACATTCCACCAACATTCTCTACCGTTCGGTGCAACATGATATGAGGTCATTCCTTTGGCAATCATAAATGACGACACCTTTCATCGTACAACACTTAACCCAGGCTGTATTAATACTTGTTTTGAACTTTAAATTTGTTCATTTGAATTTGTTCGCTCTTTCACTGCAAGATTACGTCACCAGTCCAGGCAATTCTTTGCTCTCTCTTAGGATTCTTTCGATCATTTGTGCGTCTGAAGTTATATATTCGGTTTTATTTTTTGTTGAGTCATAGTCCATATTGTGGCAATTTATCACATCATTCTTGGTCTAGGCAATGGAGATCAAGTTAGCGCAACCTATGGTTGTCATGGAGTCGTCACCGATAAGAAGGTTCGAAGGATCGGTTTGTTCAAATCTGTCGTAGCACTGTTCTTTACACTCTCGTTCAATTCACTAGGCATTAACACCCAGTACCACAAAACAAAAGTTTCAGGAGGCTTGCTGAGCTGGATGTGATTTTCAACTTTGTGTTTTTTGCTGCGTTTCTATCTTCTTTATAGCTGGTTACATGTCGTTTACCTTCATATGAACCGATCGTAATATACAATATACGCAAATACACACAACAAAATAAGTAGTGCGCTAAATCAAAATAAGCAAAACATTTTGAACACTAGATTGCACACAAAAGGAAGACAGATGTGTACAGGTATCGTACTAAGGTGAAAATGTTCTCTTTCATTAATTTAGAGACATTCAGGGAGTCCTCTTAAGTTGGTGTCATAAGAATTTTTTTTTTATCAGAACAGTCACCTAGCATCATGAATGACACTAGAGCTTACAATCGCGTGTGCCAAGAATTCAAAATGATATAAGATGTCAGCAGCGACCCAAGAAATACCTGGGAAAAGCTGAAAATCTACACGGGGTCCTTTTACATTTCTTATTGCATTTCTGATTGCTGCTTAATATTGGTGGTGTTCGGGCATGAGTATCAGTCTTTGTATGTATATACAATAACTGAGATTTTTTCGACCTTCGTTTCAAGACTATGTTTCCGGAAGTGAAATACGAACGCTGCTAGCACTTTTTTTAATATGAAGAAAATATAGTTTAATTCGTGTGTCCAACCGGCTCTTTACCTATTTTCATGACTAGAAAACAATGTTTATTGGCGTTTGGGGAGGGGGTGTCAATGGAGTGAAAAGAGGTCTTCAAGTAATGGAAATTTCATGCGAAGCGTGACGCACATAAAAATAAATATTAAGCACACCAGGTTTTCAAGGAAAGCTCACGCTAACACACGGAAGGTGTGGAATATTAATAATAATAATAATAATAATAATAATAATAATAATAATAATAATAATAATAATAATAATAATAATAATAATAATAATATAATTTCGTGTGGCTATTTCTAACCTAGTGCAGCCCTTGTAAGGCAAACACTCCGATGCAAGGCCCCACACCGCTGGCTGCGCAGAAGCGTGTGACTGGGTACGACATGTCCATGCGCGAACCGCCATGTTGCGGGAGCTCCTCAGCCTGACGTGGATATCGTATGGAATTCGTGCTTTAACTTATATTTCGCACACAAGAAAACATCCGCCCTACAAAATTAATGACAGTCTACACCGACTACCGTGTACACACGCAATAAATATACATAATATGAAGACTGTGGTAATATTAAAATACATTTCTGTAAAAGAAACTGAACAATCTACACAAATCCTTTGGATAGCCCATAGGCCTAGGTGGCGTACCTAAAAAAAAACTTTAGCAGACTGAACAAGAAGACTGAAAAATACACTACTACAAAAATACACTAGCGGTACCTCGAAAATGATCATGTCGCTCACTTTAATATAAGGGTATGTTTGTAACTGATGGGTTTGAACATTGTACGCATGGCAAGAAGGCCGGACTCAAAGGACGAGGATCACGTGACAATCTGTCTCTTGAGAAACCTAGACTCTACAATTTAGCTTTATTGAAAATAAGAAGACATGTTCAAAAAACAGTCTACAACTTAAGTTTGATTACATATCGTAAGATAAAAATTGCCTGTCTCTCAGCAGACTGGGGAACACATAAATTAAATATTTACAAACTCCTGTACCGATAACAATAATCTTCAATATCAAGAAAAAAGGAAACCTGTGAAATAAAATATTTCTATGAAAGGTACATAGCTTATGATTCCTCTCTGATAAGTCATTAAGCCTACAGCAAATTTTACTCAATTCTCTGAACACATTGTTTAAAAAGTACAGTACATGACTGCAGAAATCTTTCTAGAACAATCAGATGCATGTTTTATCATTTTCTGAATATGAAATGCCGGCTCTGCGGTGTAGGGGTGGGGTGTCTACTTCTTACCCGGAGGCCTCGGGTTCAATACCCGGCCAGGTCAGAGATTTGTACCTGGATCTGAGTGCTGGTTCGAGGTCCGCTCAGCCTACGGTATTAAAATTGCGGAGCTGTCTGACGATGAGATAACGGCCGAGAGGATTCGCCGTGCTGACCACATGACACCTCGTAATCTGCAGGCCTTCAGGCTGAGCAGCGGTCGCTTAGTAGGCGATGGCCTCTCGGGCCTGTTGTGCCATAGGTTTTGGTTTGGTTTGGTTTGGATATGTAATAACGTAATTGGATGAGCAGAAGTTAAGTTATCATTACTGTGTGATTTGGATTTGGTAAATGCTGCCTGAAATTTGTTACACTGGTGCTAGTCTTCTATCAAAGAGCATTACTGTATATTGTTGCATTTAAATATAGAAACTACGCACATCTTGAATTTATTTTTCCTATGTAGAGCCAACTATGGTTGTGTGCTGTTTCAAAAAACATACAGTTGCTCCTAAAACGTAATAATGTATTTAATATTATTTTCATTGTATCATTGAGCATGCAATGTGGATCTATTAAGTTTTGTATATAAATTTCTATTTCTAAAATGTTCAATTTTATCCCTTTTGAATGTGAGGAGAAAATGGTGAGAGAATTCTGCACATTTGATACTGTGTCGTCGGTCATTTTGATGTGTAGCAACTGTTGATTTATCATACTTACTGTATATAGGCGAAATGCCACCAGACACCAGACGTTCTTGAAATCTGATGTCAAATCCTCTTCCAGTTTGTCTAATGTAAAAACATTCACAATTTTTACAGGTGATTTTATATACACCAGTATATTTCAATTTATCTGGTGTATTGACTGAGCGTGGTAGAATCTGACCCATAAGCATGATATATCAACATTTGCTGCACATCTAAATGACACAGGAGATGAAGTATAAAATATACACATTTCTAGAGGCATGATTTTTTCGCATTAATTTATGCGCGATTTCGCGTAAGGGTAACAATTGTTCGCATTATTTCGCGGAAAAGGGCTGATCCCTTCGCTTTAATTTCGCTTTAATCTTTTCCTAAATTTATTCATAAAATGTGCAATTCCTGATTTGTGATTTATTTACGTGAAAGACAGATAAATAAATAAAAGTGATATTGATAATCATTCATTGTTCCTTACGCAATCTTGAAGAGAATTATAATATAGCCCTAATCAAGATTACATAACAAATTACCCTTTCAGCTTACATGGCTATAGCTTTCATGCTATATGGTCATACCATTAAGGGATTTTACAGAAGATTAATAGGAAGAGACTCTTCTGTTGAAATGAGAAATCCTTATTCTGTCTTCTGTTTCTCTTCATAGACGTGATATTGGAAGACAATTTCAAGACCGTTATTTTCTATTAATTTCGCCTGGACTTCAGTGATGGTTTGAGATCCAATCAGCCTAAATGATTACAAGTGAGGAGCTATCTGACGGTGAAATGGAGGCCCAGGTCTAGGAAGTCAAGAGTAACGGTCGAGAGGTTGCTTCGTAGGCCATGGCCCTTCGGGAATGTTGCACCATGGGGTTTGGTTTTAATTCCTAATTCCTCTTCCTGTAAATTAGTACTTGCCCAAATGTATCCTCTTGAATGTCAGTTTTATCTTCACGTTATGATCGCGTCTACCTTTAAGTGATCCATCCGAGCGTATTCGTCTACTAATGTCATTCCGAGCTGCCTGTCTGCTGACAGCCCGGAACATACCGCTTAGTTGAACAGCTACTCTCCTTACACCCAAGTCTTCCCAGCCCAAAGTTAGCAACATTTTCGTAACACTTTTTTGTTGTATGAATTCACCAGAACAAATAGTGCTGCTTTCCTTTAGACCTTTTCCATTTCTCACATCGAGTAATCCGGGTTTTGTGTCACAGACTAGAACCATACTGTAATTCGAGTCTTACCAGAGACTTACATGCCCTCTCCTGTAAATCTCTACTAAAAGCAAAGCAAAGCCATCTTCGTACAGGCCATGAAGGCCCTTGGAGGGCTGGATGGTAAAGGCTTCCACTACTCGTAACCTCGGCACGTGATGGGGTAGAGTGGTTAGCTCTACGCCCGGCCGCCTTTGCCCCCAGGAATTAACCTGGTACTCATTTTTGGTGTAGGCTGAGGGAACCCTTGTAACAAAATGAAGATATCTATAACCTTTATTTGATTACTCCAGTGAAATGGAAGTCAAGCTATACCGATTTTGGTACCGATTCCTACTTCCGGATCCCATTCTTGTATTGGACAGAATCATAATTATTTGAAATGTGACACTCTTTATATGGTGTTTAAATCCAGGATGTCGTTGCGCCTATAAAAACCACTGTGATGAATTTCAGCGTAGAACTCTGACCAAAGGATTTCTGCCATCTAAGGTTCAGTATAGCATGAACGAATTTTCGTTCCAAGTGATACATAAATGTGCTGTGGGTCAGTATTTCTAGTATTTCTCCCCTCAACATTGTCACATTGCGGTATTTTGAGGCACAACGACGATATATTCTAATTAATGTAATGAAATTAAATAAGCTATCCAGAGCAAATAGAAATATGGATGTCGGAGGTTTGAGAGTATGAATTTACCTCCATATGGAAGCTTTATGTAGCTCACTGTTTATTTAATCCTAGTCTCGCGATGTCAATAAAGTAATGGATATTGTACGGTTGTAAACATTCGCTGACATCAATAGTTATTTTTTTTTTTTACAAATTACTTATACATGCTTCATTGCAAGAGACTAACGAGTAATAGCTCATCAATATTTATCTATGATAATCAGAGATTTATTGGACCTTTCATAAATAATGAACGACTTCAATTAATTATCTATTCAATATCAATTATTTTAGAAAATGAAGCTGTGTTTCTCTACAAGTAAATAAATTAATTTCTAAGTGGAACGTTAAAGTAGTAAGAAGACAGACTGCACTTTCTGGCTGAAGTGTGTCTTTTAAATTTACGTTGATTGAAGAGAGAAAATTATTGCGACATTTATACGAGTCATGATGATAAAACTGGTAAAGAACTGGCTCTCCTAGTTTAAAGTTCGAAAGCTGGTGGAATCAGATATTTAAACTATTCTCTTGACACGTCTATTCAAACGAAATGACAAGTCGTATGAATAGTTCAGTGAGGAATTCAGTGAAAGGATTCGTTTAAAGGGGCGTCACTGACCACAGCTCTCATCTGTTGTGCATTACATCTAGTAATAGTGTATCCTTACCCTCTGTTACATCATACGAGACACTTCATCTCATTAATACATTAGATACTGGATCATCTTTGACGGGTTAGCTTTCATTTTCATCAGTAATGTCATATAATAGAGATGGGTAACAACCGAAGGGACAGAGAGCACACCGTAATTAAAGAATAGAAACCACTTTTCTCTTCGCGAAAGTAAAATTATCATAAATATGTCACCCAGTCATTGCCATCCATCAATGGCTGCTAATTTCAGATGGCAACCAGCCATAAGGCATAGTCTGCATGATTGCTAGGTAACAATATCTGACCATCCATCCATGCCTTACATGACTGTCTACACGGTTGCTAGGGTTACACTTCCTCACATATTTTGTTGCGTTACGTTACACAAATCTTCGGATGACCCCTACCCATAAGACATTTATGTCAAGAAGGAAATATAATGTCCTTTCTGATCAGTTTTATGGGCTTAGAGCATCGAAGGGCGTCAAATATTGTTCCCTTCCGGCTCGGCGATATTAGGGTATCTGAGATCATGGGAGTTTTTCATTTATTCCCCCCTTTCCACCTTCATGCCTTTTTTCTCTCATTATTCAACCTCACTTTTGCCTTCTTCATTATATTGCTGATCAATATAGGTTTATGACGAAATGGTTTAGCACATTATTAAAACCCACCACGGTATATACACACATACAGTACGGTATATGATTCATCGTAGATGGCTAATTCCAACACCTCACGCAGTTCCATTATAACAAGTTCACGATCATTGTTAAAAAATGACTTTCACGCAGATGCGCGATTAGTTTCTGCCATGCCTAGGTCGGTAAGGGTGCTTTTGGATCACACAAAAGAGTCTAGATACGATTTCCCGGCAGAAAGTCGACAAAAATACTGTACACTCGCAGCTACCACTTTCAGACGAATGAATGCCACCGGGGTACATGCAGCTGTCATCAGAGATTAGCACCAGGTTAATTAATTATTCTTGTGGTCAAATGCAGATGGGCATAAAATTAACTACTCCAGTTTACTTAGTGGTGAATTTATGATATGGGGATGAAAATGTAATTGTGCGTGCAAATTTTAACGTAACTAAACTTCTAATTTAGTTGATAAGATAAATATACAAACACATGTAGACGTTCTTTGTACATTTCAAATTGAACTCAATAATCCTTCCAAGGATGTAAACATATTAGAATATATTACAGGAGGATTATCACGACATCTCAGACTTTTTCCTACACATCAAAGGATTTCAGCGAGGGAAGGTTGGGAAAGGAATGGATGCGGAAGGTAGAGCCAATGGTCTTACTTAAGGTACAGCTCCATAATGTGTCTGGTTTGAAAAAGGGAAACCACGGAAAACCATTTTCATACGGAAATGTGTATTTACTAAATCAGTTTATTGGTCATTTTATCCATATTTTACCTTTCATTTTTTCGCTTTTACCTCCTTATTTTGCCATTTTCAGTAATTCGTTACATTTACTTCTTGTTTTCATGTCATTTTTGTTTGTTCTGATTAATATTTAGTCACTTTTCTCTTTACGTTGCATAATCAAAAATCAGGACATCGTTAGAGTTTTCAGTAAACGAGAATAGGCTTATTCAAACATCAACATTCCTAGTACTCAGTTCAAAAACTGTATATACGTAATGTAACTTAACTTACAACAACTCTTATCCGAAATCCACATCTCTAGAGAGCGAAGAGACATTACTTCATGTAATGTGGATGGGCATGCAATGAGAGAGGGAAGTGCTATTATTATAGTAAGTACAACTTCACATTTCTTTCAGTTTGTTGAAGAGCCCGATCATTAATAGGCATATACGTGCTTGTTAGGTTCGTTTCACATAATGCGAGCTGTATTTGTTCCTGTGTAATGCATTTCAAAGTCGCGTTAGAATGCCAAAGATAAATCCATCTAAAGCTGGCCAGGGTCCGGTACACAAGCATATTATCTCCAATTCGGGTCTCAGAAATTTGTTAACATAAAGTTCCAAAGGGGGAACTTAGATGCGAAAATTATGATTTTTTCGCCATTTGTAAGTAATTATTAAATGCAAAAATTTGCCAAGCGCTACGATTCTTTTGCCATGGTAGCCATGTTTGTGACGTCATAGTTCATAGCTTCAACTTGTCGAAGGTCAGCCAAGATGAAACTATGATGTCATGAGCCAACATCTGTCATTTTATTTACATACAAAACACAAACTAAGCACACCATGGGTTACAGCAGAAAATGATCTCTTTACATCACATAATGCATACTGATGATATAAAGTCACCTATAAAACACAATGAACCATTAAAATACTGGAAATTAAAACGAAGGAAGAAAACATCAGAGATAGCTTCGATACTACATGAGCGCTCGATCATTACGGAGCAATTTATGGTTCCCAATTTACGATACGTGAAGTAGCAATGGGGAGAAATCCTTCCTTTATTCTTGCCAGTGACCTATCTACCCACTCAGAAAAAATAAGTTACACAGTAGCAAGAATAGGCAGTAGTGTGTTCAAACGGTACACACAGAAGGTTGGTTGGGTATCCATTGGACATAATGCCGGCGTCGTCTACAAAGCCAGCCAACATCAATATGAAAGCACTCGAGGTTAGTTTTATTGCACTTTGGTACGCAATTAAACACCTAAAACAAGACACATATATTCACCTTGAATGTACTAATCATTCCTTATTAAGTACACAAGACAGCACAATGTGCATATACGAGCCATTAATTAAATAAATATAGAAACCTGAATTGACAGTAATGACACCACTATCAACTATGGCTGCAGGTAACTGCCCCTCCATCTTCGATCTACAAATGCACACGAAAAGTACCAACCTAACGAACGTAATCACTTCACCCCCTAACGCCAATACTTGCCTGTTTATTGACGAAGAAAGTAGATCATTATGATTACCCTTCCCCGAATAGTTTTACTTAAAAATTTTATTGGTTATGGGTATGCATTTTTTTCAATAACCCATTACAAGCCACGCATATTTGCATATTTAGATGAACCCAAGCTCATAAGGACCGCGGCTGTTACGGCCCCTTCCTTCTGCGAGGAGGGGTTGGCGGCCCTGGCTTACGTCTCATTCTTGCGCGTGTACCAGATGTGCTGTCTAAAGGAACAGGGGTGGCGTGACGTGATACTTATGATGTCACACTCATTTTTCTTGTCCGTGGGAAAATGTTAAATAATTAAATAAGTCGCGCAAGCGCAGTAGCAAGAATTCGGACTTAGTTTTTGAGTATTAATTCCCTGTCTATCTCTGACGCCCTATGACGTCAGGTATGACGTCATCATCCCTCAGTCACCGAGTGCTCTACCAGTCCTATATGGTGTACTCTTCAGTGTTCTACATGTCAGGTAATAGCACAAAAACCCAGTATTTTCGCACCTCTAATCCTCCCTTGTACCCTGTTGAACATATCTAAGAGCATTTGACGGCGCCTACGAGTGAACCTGCGATGGTCGGCTTGTGTACTATAACCGCTGTCCATTGAAGAAAACTACTATATTTCAAAATTCGGCGAGGATTTCTTTATCTACAGATTTTTCTACCTTTCTGAAAAATATGCGAAATGGAAAGGGCAGCAGATAAAGGGTGTAACTTCAACAATATGCAGATAATGATAAACACGCAGTATCCAGAATATCAGTGAATTGAAGAGATAGTACACGTAATGTTCTAATAATGACGACGTATAGATGCTCAGTTATTTTTCTTGTAAGAAATTATAAACAAGGGACTGAAATATTATTATCTCAGGTGTTTCTGTATCTGGCATTAAAGTATTATTATTAATGTATTCTTATTTTTAGTCTATTATTGATGACACTTATTAATCGTTTTCATTCCATTACCAGATAAATTTAACGTGGACAGCTAAAATATTGCTTCCTGGAGTGGAAGTGAAGTGGACTCGGGAAAGGAAAGCAACCCACAGTGCAAAGTTGAAGGAATACTGAGCTAGGAAGGAAGCTCACCACAGTTGGTCCAAGGGGCCTCAACAAAACAAGAAGTAACGTATACAATGCAGATATTTACTATTTTTGATAAATATATGTTTTCTTTCATATTTCCTGGGTAATTTTCGGGCACATTTTAAGTCCTTCCTTGAGAATGTTATGTTATTTAATAGGTCATTTCTCGGCATTTATTAAGTTATCATATTCCTGACCCTGCTAATTACCTTAGACCGTGTAGGGATATTTTATTTTTGTTTTCTATTTTATTTGTTTGGGGTGTCGACCATGTGGGTCTTTTGTCCCTACTGCCACCATATTGTATGAACCTGCGTGTCATTGGAATGGCGGTAGTATGGAATGTTGTGTGTGAGGAAAGGAATATTAAAGACGTCCCAAACACCCAGTCCCCAGGCCGGGGATATTAATCATTACGATTATAAACCCCTGACCCGGCCAGGAATCGACAGGGTGACAGGTGGACGCGTTGCTCCTATACCGCGGGGCCGGAATAGCGATATATTAGTCGCCTTGATAAAAAATACTACAATATACACTGACTGACAGAGCAAATGCAACACCAAGAAGGAGTGGTTCGAAAGGGATGAAAGTTGGGGAAAAAACAGAGACGGCACGGACGAATAATTGATGTTTATATCAAACCGATATGCAGGTTACACAATGCGCACGGCATCGACTCAGTAGGATGTAGGACCACCGCGAGCGGCGATGCACGCAGAAACACGTCGAGGTACAGAGTCAATAAGAGTGCGGATGGTGTCCTGAGGGATGGTTCTCCATTCTCTGTCAACCGTTTGCCACAGTTGTTCGTCCGGACGAGGCTGGGGCAGAGTTTGCAAACGGCGTCCAATGAGATCCCACACGTGTTCGATTGGTGAGAGATCCGGAGAGTACGCTGGCCACGGAAGCATCTGTACACCTCGTAGAGCCTGTTGGGAGATGCGAGCAGTGTGTGGGCGGGCATTATCCTGCTGAAACAGAGCATTGGGCAGCCCCTGAAGGTACGGGAGTGCCACCGGCCGCAGCACATGCTGCACGTAGCGGTGGGCATTTAACGTGCCTTGAATACGCACTAGAGGTGACGTGGAATCATACGCAATAGCGCCCCAAACCATGATGCCGCGTTGTCTAGCGGTAGGGCGCTCCACAGTTACTGCCGGATTTGACCTTTCTCCACGCCGACGCCACACTCGTCTGCGGTGACTATCACTGACAGAACAGAAGCGTGACTCATCGGAGAACACGACGTTCCGCCATTCCCTCATCCAAGTGGCTCTAGCCCGGCACCATGCCAGGCGTGCACGTCTATGCTGTGGAGTCAATGGTAGTCTTCTGAGCGGACGCCGGGAGTGCAGGCCTCCTTCAACCAATCGACGGGAAATTGTTCTGGTCGATATTGGAACAGCCAGGATGTCTTGCACATGCTGAAGAATGGCGGTTGACGTGGCGTGCGGGGCTGCCACCGCTTGGCGGCGGATGCGCCGATCCTCGCGTGCTGACGTCACTCGGGCTGCGCCTGGACCCCTCGCACGTGCCACATGTCCCTGCGCCAACCATCTTCGCCACAGGCGCTGCACCGTGGACACATCCCTATGGGTATCGGCTGCGATTTGACGAAGCGACCAACCTGCCCTTCTCAGCCCGATCACCATACCCCTCGTAAAGTCGTCTGTCTGCTGGAAATGCCTCCGTTGACGGCGGCCTGGCATTCCTAGCTATACACGTGTTCTGTGGCACACGACAACACGTTCTACAATGACTGTCGGCTGAGAAATCACGGTACGAATTGGGCCTTTCGCCAACGCCGTCTCCCATTTATCGTTCGCTACGTGCGCAGCACAGCGGCGCATTTCACAACATGAGCATACCTCAGTGACGTCAGTCTACCCTGCAATTGGCATAAAGTTCTGACCACTCCTTCTTGGTGTTGCATTTGCTCTGTCAGTCAGTGTATTAGGAACTTCAGAAACCTGTACATGAAGTACAGGAAACAACAACACGGTTCAGTCCGCAAAAATAACAAAACAGTAATTTAATAGACCGTGGAAGCTTCACATCTAAGCTACTGTACTTCAAAATAATCTTCCATCCTTGCAACTGACTGGGCTGTAAAGAAGAACTTATACTCCAGGTAACGCCCGCGGTTCCTAATTGGTCTTGAATGAGACACTCTAATTAAGTCTCAATTCTGTTATAAAGCATATTTTACTTTTCTTGGGTTCGTGTAATTACATAACACTACAGTTACCCATCAATACGAGCAGTACTTTGCAGGTGCAGAAATGTATACGTCGTAAAGAATGAATCCGAAACGTTCAATGTTGTTCAGTTTCAAAAGTCTTTACCCTCAATATAACTTGGTAAGTGCAATAATAACGAAGGAATGTCCACACCCAGTATGCGAAGGAAGCACGAACAGTAGAAAGCAACGAGTGAAAATGACAGAGATGGCTTATGGAAAGGTAGGAAGCAGCTCTGAGCTAGCTATTTATGGAATGAACCACTTACAAGAGATAAGGAAATTAGAACTGGCCGGAAGTTTGACAATGAGCCTATTTGTATGCAATCCGGAAATATCGGGAATCACAGAGCAGAGTACATTGTGTGAGATTATACAATGAGACCCAGCGAGGCCCAGGTGCGGTTGCAGCGTCAAGCTCATAGATAAGGTGCATGCAATAATGCAAAGAATGATTTTATGCTATATTTCCCAGAGGTGTATAAGTCAACTCCTAATTGCAAGCAAGTACTTCATTTGAATAATATATTAATCCTGTATTAGCATGGTGATTCATCCTTATATACCTAAATGATGTGCTGTGTTCAACTCTAGATTCACCTTCACTTGGCGGGAATTTACTTTTACCAAATATATTGTGATTTAATGCCTTTGCTGGCAGGACCTAATGTTTACTGTGCACTATGTCTTCTGGTATGGGCTAGAGCAATTTTGTGACTTTCATTGATCTGTCTCTGTCTTATCCTTGGCATTGACAATATGAATGTGACTGAGGTATGAGCGATGCTAGTAAAGCCATTCCTTCTGCAGCCAGTCCCTGCTATGAATGGTGTGAAAATATTGCTCATAGTGTCAGTTGGTGCATGCACTTCAGTAGGCTTGGCAGACTGATATGTAATAGCAACTTCTGGCTCGGTGAGGAAAGCAACGGGAAACTACCTCGCTCCTCCTTTCCCCAGTACGCCTCTTCAGTGATGCCTAGGCCATCTATAACAGCTGATGGCAGAGCTGTTGAGGATCCAACCAGCCTTAGGGCTGAAGACTGAACATACACACATTGTGATTTAAATACCTACTTTTCTGATGTAGAGATTTATTAAAGAAATAATAAATCGTCCGTCCTAAAATAGGGGTGACCAGTCCGATACGGAATACAATCAGGTTACAATTTTAATATAATTTTAAAACACCAAAACGTGGAAATTTTTAATTGTTAATTCTGTCGCTGTCTTCTCCTACTTTCTTTCAAAATGGCCAATGAAATATTTTTAAAGTGCATTTGCTGTCATCATTCCTTACCCCTTGATCATTTATAGTTGTCTCTAACGAGATAGACTCAACACTGCTCCTTTTACACGTTGTTTCCTTTTACAGTAGCATACTTGGAAGTAGGAGTGTGCTACAATCCTTAACGAGGTGCTGCACTCTTATGTCCATTCACCTTCAAGTGGCAAGATTTCAGTTTGACAAATGTATTGCGATTTAGAGCCCAAATACTTATTTTTTCTGAAGCCTTTCACAGCAATAACTGCAGTTCCTATCTATAGGTAGTTATTATTTAACAAATTTCAACAACCTTGTAATGTAAGTTTTTCCATCTTTGAGGAAAGCACTGCCACGGAACAAGTAATAAAAATATTAAGGCAATTCAAAATAAGTTCTATTAATGCTGATAGTTTAAAATTAAATAAAAGAATTAACAAAAATGGGTAAAATCAGGGCCGGGGTTTTAATAATCCAATATATGCTCAAAAATGATCTATAAAGTGACCTCAAAAATAATCAAGAAGTGACTCAGGAAAGCTTTGAAAAACCCAAAAAACTGAAAGAAGATAATCGTTTATTTATAAAGGCATTTGTATACGTGTCAATAATAATAAATAATAATAATAATAATAATAATAATAATAATAATAATAATAATAATAATAATAATAATAATAATAATACATTTTTCCAGCAAGAACCATTGAATAATTGCATGTTATCGTTACAGTATCATTCCATAAGAGATGTCTAAAAAGAAGATTATTGCTGACTACACACACACACATTGACTCTCTCTCTCTCTCTCTCTCTCTCTCTCTTCCTCTCTCTCTCTACGGGTAACACACGCTCTGGTATCTGCATTTACGTATGTCAAAAACCACATTGAAATACGTGATCCTGTGAAGCTCATTCATTTGTAAGACCTACACTTGCTCGTCACTTCCTCAGTCGCCCAGATTACCTCCGGCATTTCGTCACTTCAGGAATGTGGGTTTTCGAAGAAAACGTTAAGGAATATACAAGCATAGTTAACCATCTATACATATGAAATAAGAGTTTTGTCTGTACATTGATCAGAATTTGAAAATAATGGTATTTCTGTATCGATCATGTCCAAAGTAACAAGGAAAAGCACTTTTTACTTTTCCGTAATTTCTGTCTATCTGTATGTATGTATGTACACGCATCACGAGAAAACGGCTAAATATATTTATATTATTAGTGGTCGTATTGATAAATACTACATAACTAAAGGTATACAGAATTAAATTTCTGATCATTTATGTCTTCTACATTTTTACCATACCGGCAATGATAACACACATATTCATGAATTTGTATTTTTGTTGCTAAGTCCATATCAACGCCGAGCCACGAGAAGATGGGTTAACAGAATTTATTGAAAATCGGTATATAGAGTTGGGGAATAAGAGACACAGTCTAAGCTATAAACACTTGTATTCATCCTGGCTGAAATTGTAGTTTAGTGGAAGGCACCTAGAATTTAATGTTTAAATACGCATGTTATTAGTCCTATCGAAAAGTGTACATAACAAAAGTTATAGAGAATACACTTTCCGATAATTTATGTTTTATTCAGTTTTACCGTAGTAAAGAGTGGTATTTCAGAGTCGGAGGAAAACTAAATGTGAAGGCCTACAATATTGAAAGCGCATAACATTGAGCAACAATAACATTACAGTGACCATTGTTTGTTGTGATGTCCTTTGTCTCATGCTGCCACTCAACTCCGATAGATGGGATTACTGCTGCGTACCGAGTATAACAGCTTGACTGAATATTGGCGGGAAATGGCTGGGGAGTTAGAAAACTTTCTTCTTTAACATTTCGTTCCTCTGGTTCATACATTTTCTGAAACTGCTGGTAAGTAGCACACTGGTTCATGACAGTATTCCAGCTACCATTATTCGATCCCTACTCTGACGCGCTGTTTTGAATGAGCAGTGGGCACACTTAGGCCAAAGGCAGACGCTTACTTAGTAGTAGTAGTAGTAGTAGTAGTAGTAGTATGACCGGGTCTGGAATTTTTAAGGCCTATTCCAAATTATAGCCCCACAGTTCACTATAAACTCAAAATTCAACCCTGAAAAGAGCTGCTTCCTCTTCACATTTGTTAAATTATACATTCATTTTATTCCAAATTAACAGTGAAAGGGGTTTCTCTTCTGGCTTGGAGGAAAAATTTCCCTCAAAGTCAGATAGATTTTCCACCGCCAGTGTAGTGAATTGAGATTTTACGACTCATCGGGTATTCCTAGGAAACAGATTAGTAAAAAGGCATAAATTTTTCCCTCTCCGCTATTCGACCCCACCGCTGAAACAAAAGACGAAGAGTGTTCACGGATCACGGCTGTCTGCAGCTTGGTCATTTCAGCTCTGGAACTTTGGTCTGTTAGATCGGCAGTGTAGTGCCGTTCGTTAAAAGTGGGAAAATGTGTAGTTATTAATTTGATTATTTCATACGAAAGCATTACTTCTAATCACGCCATTCTTACTGACGTCATTGTCATGACCTATATTCATTTGCGTTGGGAAAACCGCTAAGACCGTTTTCTGAGGATGTAAAAAGGCAGGTGTCTGTCGTTATAACGAAAACCTGGTTGTGACTGATGGTGGGCAAGTGGGCCTACCATTACAATGAAAATTCCCTAAGCCAGGCTTCATATGAGAAAAGACGTTTGGTGAGTTCCTCGTCGCGTTTCTAAGGTAACGTTAAGAGCTATGCAATTTAATACAATCCTACTCACAACGTATACACCGCTTAACCTAGAATTCTGTGTACAATGTTGAATTCCGTAGCGAAGCACGGGTACATCAGCTAGTTCTCAACTAAATTTAGATCCTTTCGAATTCATTTCATTCAAAGCTACAATCTCATTTAAATCAATCGATCCGAAAATCACTGTGTAAAACGCAATCTTCTTACTATTTTTCTACCGCTTTTCCCACACTTGTGCGGTCGCGGGTACGAACTTTGACGCACATGTTGATTTGGCGCTGTCTTACGGCCGGATGCCCTTCCTGACGCCAACCCTACAAGGAAGGATGTAACCACTATTGCAAGTTTCTGTGGTGGTTGGTATTATAGTGTGTTGTATGAATATGAAGAGGAAAGTGTTGGGACCAACACAAACACCCAGTCCCCGGGCCAGGAGAATTAATCCCCGACCCGGCCGGGAATCGAACCCGGGATCCTCTGAAGTGAAGGCCTCAACGCTGACAATTCAGCCAATGAGTCGGACTTTGTAAAACGCAATGTACAGGTAAAATGTACTCAACCTATCTTACCAACGAAACAAATACCTAATTTTTTCACAATAACACAAAAATGAAATAACATTGAAAACTTAAGAGAAACGACCAAAATGCCTAATGAAGCATTCCTATAATAACAGTGTGTGTGTGATGTATCACTTAAAAGATGAGATTCCATCAAAATATGAGTCTTGGTAACGAGTAAACTTAAAAGGAGATGGTGTTTCAATCACTTTGAAATATCTACATTTGCGCAATCATGGCATGGTTTGTTAACATATGGTATAGACATGTCGTCATCAGGTGTCACACGTCTCCGTATGTATAAATTTTCCCGCTTAAGCGACTTGTCACTCGACGCACATTCTGAACAAATCTCTGGAGACTAAACAAGCAATTTGTTAGTAAAATATGCATCCACCCAAATGGCAGTTGATAGGTAATGGATGGCGTACATGTTGAGTAATATATTATACTCAAAATGGAATACCTGTATGATTTAGCTTTGAAGTACTGGGGTATTTCAATTTAGGAACATCGACATATGCAATTGAGTTAAAGAAATGAATGGAAACAAAGTACTATACTTATAAAGACCTAAGATATGATAAGTAATTAAGTCTTAGTACTTCAGGTGTTGTATTCATTTGGATCAGAGCATTGAAATAGACGGAAATCTAATCCTAAATTATCGAACACTTTTTGATTTGAGTGTGGGTACTCCACTGCAGTCAGCTGAGCTTCAATTCAAAGTTCCAATTCCCCACAGTCTCTCTAGTGAGAACTTACTCTAAACATATTACTGCCATCTTCCCTATCCGACTTCCGTTGGTGAGCGAATATTCTTCAGCAAAACGTTCGTCGTCTCTGAGATCTCGTACGTTATTCTATCTTTTGTTATATAACAGTTTAAACAGTTTACAGGATTCTGTAGCCGCATTATATCGCAAAACACTCCGCCTTTTGAGATTACGTTTCAGAAAGTGGAAAGGATAGTAAATAAATTCCATTGTTACAAAAGAGCAGGAATAGACTAATTTGGATCTGAAATGGAGAAATATAATGAGAATGCAGAGATGAAACGGCTTTATACGGCTTTATAGATATGAGATTAGCATGGATTGTTAGTAAGGTACCTTCTGTTTGGACGAAACCATTAACTGCATCTATCCATAACTAAGGGAACAGGAAGGATTGCAACAACCATCCATGTATTTCATTGAACAGTATACCAGGCAAGGTTTTCACTGTCATCTTGGAAGGGAGTGTGCGATCAGTGGTTGAGAGTAAGCTGAATGAAAACCAGAGAGGTTTAATAATCCAGAGGGGGGGGGGGTGTCAGGGTAAGATTTCCAGCAGGAGTCAGGTAATTAAAAAGTCTACGAAAGGAACAAACAATTACTTTTATATTTCGTAGATCTAGAGAATGCGTATGGGATTAAGTTTAGCAGTGTAAGGCATTTTTATTGACAACTGGGCTGCCGTGAGAATTGAGGGTAGAATGCGTTCTTGTTTCAAGTTACTTACAGGCTGTAATATTTTACTCTTGTTGTTCATAGTTGAAATGGATCATTTACTGAAAGGTATAAAGTGCTATAGAGGGATTCATTTACGTGGAAATGTAGGTAAGCTGACGACGTTGTCTTATCGGTAGACTGTGCTGAAAATCTGCAGCATAATATCTTGGAACTTGAAAGTAAGTGCAATGAGTACGTTATGAAAATTAGCCTTTCCCAGACTAAAGTGATGCCATTAGGCAAGAAACCTAAAGAACTGAATGTCTTGTTGGGAATACAAACTTGGAACTGTTAGATAATTTCAAATATTTGAGATGTGTATTCTCCCAGGATGATAGTGTAGTGAGATTGAATCAATCTGCTGCATTATTAATGCACTGAGCTCGCAATTACGATCAACAGCATTCTGTAAGGAAGAAGTCAGCTCCAGCACGAAACTACCTTTTAACCGGCCTGCTTCCAGACCAACATTGCTGTACGGAAGTGAAGATGGGAGGATATGTTATTCATAAGTTAGAAACGATAGAGATGAAAGTAGCGGGAATGATCACTGGTACAAACAGGTGGGAACAATGGCAGGAGGGTATTCGGAACGAGGAGATAAAGGATAGGTTAGGAACGAAACTGATTCATGAATCTGTACGCATGAACCGAATTCGGTGGTGGGGTCATGTGAGGGGAATGGAGGAAGATAGGTTAAGTTGGAGACTGGAGGGTAAAACAAGTAGAGGGAGGCAAAGACGACAATGGTTAGACTCAGTTTCTAATGATTTAATTATCAGGTACTAAACGACACCTCAGAGCTAGTTACAAATAGAGGATTGTGGAGGCGTTTAATAAATTTTGAGAGGCTTGCATACTAAACGCTGAAAGACATAACTGTCTATAGTATAGATGGATGGATGTATATATGTACATAATGGTTTGTATTATCTGCAAAGTTGAAAGCATTCTTCTTTTATTAAATACGGTATATAAATCAATAAAGCTGCTGGATTGGAAGATTACAACAATGTCATAGGACATTTATTTAACTGCAAACCGAAAATGGCCAAGCATCTGCGGGTTTTCGTAATAAGCAAAGAAGTGAGGAACATCTTCTTAAGTCTTTCCATCCCATTTTTTCCAATTTTAAATTAATTTACTTCGTTTTCATGTCTTTTTGGTGTTTCATTCCTTCTTAGCTATTTAAACTGAAACGCATGGAAATCACTTCGTTTTCTAAGCACTGTTCAAACAATACCGACTGAATAGCGCTCCTAATGTACCTTGTATTACTTGGCAATAACGTGATGTTTCATTACAAATACGGTGTTACAATATTCGGCATGGCCTTTATGATGCTTAGTTCCACTACCGATTGATTTTAGAAACTTTTTTAAAGAAGCTGTTACGTTGCAATGCGACCATCAGCTGTTTAGAAGCCCCCTTCGGTCTTTCCTGGAAGTGATGAGTGTGTTAGGCTGGATAGCACGTGGCAGTCTCTGCTTCTATTTCCCATTTGGTCTGGTATCTCCATGAATTTTCAGGAAGGCAAAACTAAAACACACGTATTCTGGCCGTACCCCGACTATTTCAGAACTTGACCAGGTATGTAAAAGCAGGCTCTCCTCTAACAGCATTATTAGTGGTAGTAGTAGTTGTTGTTGTTGTAGTTGATGAGCACTTGTCTTGTTGTTGAATGTTGTGTGTTGAGTACTTAGTTACGATTCCTGAGCTGAGAGTTCAGTATGTGTTACTTCAGTGGATTTTACGAGTTATCGGTCTTCTCAGGAGTCGAGCCAAGTATATAATCCTGCGTTGTGATAGCCAAGTGATGTGTGTTTGAGCCTGCTTTCGTGGAATTGGTGTGTAATGTGTCTTTCGTGCGTGCGTAGCGAAGTGAATGCTTGAACTTATAAATATAATTACGGAGGATCATCGGTCCATGTAGAGACTAGCTGCCTGAAGCCCGCTGTAGGGACAAGCGATTTTTTGTAATTAGTGAAATTGTAATTGTGATTAGTGAAATGTTGTCCTTGATTGTCGAGTATGGTTGCGTGTACGTGTGTGAGTGCTAATTGGCTCATCCTGGATTAAATTAGTTCAATAAAGTAGTGTTTTGTACGTAACACAGTCATTATTGATTGAAAATTCAGAATTTACGTTTTGACGCAAAATGATTCGAGTCTTCTGGGGCGAGGAATTCATTAACAAAATACCCGACTCAATGGTTAAGGATTCAAAATGTTTTCCACTTTTCCGGTTTGTTTTTCCGAGAAACCTTCCATTTTGAATTATTCCCCCTGTAATATTTCAGAGTTAGACGTTAACCCATTATTGATCCTAATCAGGAGAACATTGAAAAAATAAATTTAATCTTGTCTAGTATATAATGAACCTAATCATAAGTAAGAACTGGAGTTTCAAAAAAAATGTATTCCCCGAGCAGTCATCTTTGACTGGCCTATGACGTAGATATTAGGCCTCTCTAAACAACAAGCATCGCCATCAAGCAACTTAAGTTGCCGACACATACATAGTCAAATCAGAAGAGAAACAATAGTTTTATACAATCACGATTCACATATTATTCCAAATTTGAGCCGAGAGGCACATATACAGTCGAAAGCAGAAGTAAACAATAGATTTTTACAATCACAATCAACATTTTATTCCAAATTTGTGGAAATTCTATTGCCAGCTCCCTGTTTGTGAAATTCTTTAATGCATTTCCGCATACTCTGCAGTACATGTACTTGGATATTTATTTTTCAATTGAACGAAACTTTAAACTTTTATATAATATTGAGGACTACATAGCGTTTCGAATCAGTACTTGAAACGAAGTGAGGATTCTGTCGTTCTTTTAAATAATGGATTATAACGAATCCTTAGAAGTAAGGAGATGTAGGCCTACTGCATGACATATTTTGTCCTCACTACCTGTTTAAGCAGTTGAAAATAACGCTCCTTGTGACACTGATCATCAAGTTTTAAAATACTTCACTCCATTTCCTTAGAATATTTTCTTCACTTTGTTCATCACTTCCCCTTACTCCAGTAGTAAGCACCATTGCAGTTACCGTTACGTATCTTCATTATACTCGTTTTAACTTTTCCACGCTATGTACTATATTTCGTGCTTTTCGCTTTCACCACACACTAATTATATGCTAGGACTGTGCAATAAGAAAAGTGGAATGCTCACAGAACTTTACCTTGTTGAGGAGGCCGTACACTACAATAAATTTGGGTTGTTAGTTGTTACTGCTATACCTACTACAAGAACACTCATTACTGAAATGAGGGGAATTTTAAAATTCATGTAAGTAGCGTATACACGGACACGAGATCGTTATGTTTACATTCTATTGCGTTCTGATTGGTGGATAGTATTATGATAATGATCGCCGTGTACACCTGGTGTTCACTGTCTGGATGGTACTAATTATATCCTGCGCGTAGGATTACCGTTTGCGCTGCGTGATCGGTTGTACACAAACCGCTTGTTATAAGCCTCCAGTCTTGTGAAAAATTAAGTCAGGGGATATTTTACAAACTTCCCCTTCAGAATACATCGTACATCATCGCCTGGTGGAGAAAAATGATTAGTACAGAGACTTAAGCGGTAGATTTCCACTCAGGGAGCTGACATTTGGATCTCTTTGATCCTAGAGAGGAAATTGTATGTGGAAAATCCCATTGCGTCCCTAAGGGTATGTAATCTTCTTGTACCTCCGAATAAAGTTCAAAATAAGACAGAATGGTTCAAGTGACACAGAAAAAGATGGTATTAGCTTATAAAAGTGTTATGGAAATGCAACACGAACGTTTGCTTAGAACAGTAGTCAGATACTGCCATTGATGGCGGAAAATACTGACCCAGCTTACGTATCAGTTATATTTTGCACCACCAAAATTTAGTCAAGTTTATGCTTCTTGACCGAGTGACTAGGCTACTGACCTTCGGTTCAGAGGGCTCCGGTTCCATTTTACGGCCGGGTCAGGGATCATAAATTAACTTTTTAAAGGAGAAGAGTATGCTTAAGTAATCGTATTAGTTTCTAATAGAGTTTTTGCGAGTTGAAGGCCCTACTTTCGTTATATTATTGATGTGTTATGTGATGTGCTCGTAATGTTTCGCCGTTTTCATAATGATTTAGGAGTATGAGAGATTTCAAAACGGTATTCATTTTACTTGTAGGCCTGTAAACGTGAATGTTTAAATATATTTCTTATTTCCATTACACTGTACAGTATACATGGATTGACTTATAAGGCTTTCATTTTAGTTGTACGTTTGATAAACTGAAACGTTCCATATAAACGACCGTAAAATTGTAATCGCAATTTCATGATTGTTTCTGTTATTTCTTCTGTAACTTGATAGATTTCAAGTGATTCCTTTTTCATCCGAATTCCGTTTTCGCATTTCGGTCTTAAGATTTTCCTGGGTATTTTATTTCTTGTTTCTCGATCATATTTATTCGAGACATGTCACCAAATATAATAGTTTCATATCCCTAAACTTCTTCTGTTTTATCTACTGTCTTGTAATGTCGTAATTTTGCATTTTTTATTTAGTTCTTACATACTTTACTACTATAATATTATTAATTTATTCTTAAGTGATTGTTGTTATTATTGTAATATGACTGGACATCTGTCATCGACTCAAGTTCGTTAGGATTCATTCATGATAAATTAGAATGCCTTTACTGTTCATTTAAGCTGAAGTACTAAATTTGGGACAACATATTAGAACTGATGAAGTCTCCGTAATAACAGAGATAAAATGCAGATCCTTGCGTCATTTGGGGCATTTTATATTTATGATATCGTACCTCGAGTTATGTATTGGTTATGGTGTGCTATTCACCGTGTAGTAGTGTTATTACATAAGCTATGAACTGTGGTCTAATAATACGTTCTCAATATAGTGGATTCAATCCCAAATGAAATCGGTGGCTAAAACTGTACGACTCAATAGCACACACTACATCCACGTTAAGGAATCTTGTTGGACACAATTTTAAATTATGACATCCAGTAGCTATTAAATTTCGAAAAAACCACGGGATGTTAAGCAAAAATACACAGTTCCAAAAATTAGGGGAACATGTTTTTAACGTCTGGTATGTGAACGTTAATTTGGTAGATGTGGTTCCAGTGGTCGTACAGCATAACCTTGAGACCTTAGCTACTCAGGGTATGTCAAATAGAAGTTATACTCCATCTGTAGGCGTAACCATGCATTAAACTTGTCAGGTGACCCCTCAAAACAAAGTGAATCCGTGTGTCATTGTGAGGAACACAGACTACTGCTGTCATTTGAGCACGTTGTACATCAACATGCACATCCCATGAGACATCTTAACGAGGTTCAAGTCGCAAGGGCCATCACTTTGATCCAGGAAGGATGGACATTTCGTCGTGTTGCTGTGGATCCCAATGTCTCCCCGTCACTTATTCACCGCTTGTGGAATCGCTACAGTGAGACAGACCAGTTCACAAGGAGAGTTGGACAAGGTCGTGGACTCATAACAACCCCACAGGATGTCCGATATCTGACCATCTGCGCGTTGCGGCGTCGTTCAGCAACTGTCAGAGAACTGCAACAAGACGTCAGGAGGGCCACTGGAGTCACGATGCCTGACCAGACAGTAAGGAACAGGTTAAGAAAAGTGTCCTTACGATCCAGGCGTCCTGTTCGAGTGCCCCGTTCAACGCAGCAACATGGTGTAGCTCGTCGTCTGTTTGTCCGTATCCACGTCAACTGGCAACTTCGCCAATGGAGACCTGTGTTATTCACAGACGAGTCCATATTTCCCACGACACAGCGTGATGGACGTCAACGTGTATGGAGACGCCGTGGTGAGCAGTACATGCCAAATGATGTCCAGGAAGGCGACCGATTCGGACAATGTTCTGTGATGGTGTCGGGTGGCATTAGTATTGATGGCCGTACGGATCTTGCCGTCGTCCATGGTAGTCATACCGCTGCGGGGTACATTGAGCAGATACTGCTACAGCATGTGTTGGCTGCTGCATACGGTGTTGGCCCTGAATTCGTACTCATGCACGACAATGCCAGGGCTCATGTAGCGCGCATCACCAGAGCTATCTTGCGCGAACTGGACATTAAAGAGATGGAATGGCCAGCAGCGAGTCCCGACCTTAATCCCATCAAACATGTTTGGGATAGGCTTGACCGAAGTGTTCATGTGCGTCCTCTTCCACCTCAGACTCTCCAAGATCTCGAACAGGCTCTCATTAAAGAATGGGACCTGATACCGCAACTTGACCTCCGTCGACTTATACGGAGCATGCCACTTAGGTGCCAAGCTGTGATAAATGCTCGTGGAGGACATACACCAAACTGAAGCTCTCCAACTTGTGATAAGATCTCCACCCTGGAGGACTGTTATCACTTTGTTTTCGCCTCTATTTGGACATTTCCGTTTGTGTTCTGAAAATGAACGCGAATCCATCGATGTTCTTTTGTATACTTCAACGCTAAAGAATAAATATTAAGTTGGTAATATACCTGTGTGTGAGGTATTGTTTTGTGGAGCATGGCATACGTTCAAAAACATATTCCCCTAATATTTTGAACTGTGTATTTTAACAGTGTGTATTTTGAAGGAAGTATGCTTATTTTTAATTTCTAAAAAATTGTGTATGATTTTACGGTATGTAAGTTCTTTAAAATAGTCTATAAAATACAAAATTCCCATAACTTATTGAAACTGTTTCTAAAGTACCGGTAGTACTACGAATAATGGATCGTAGTGTTCTGAATATCATTTAACAGCTCGTTGTGCTTATGATGTCGGATTTGACAGTGAAATTTCAAAACTGAACTCTATGACGACGAAAATGTTTATAATCGAAACATCCGTCATTATATTCAACACTCTTCTCTTAGGGCAAATATTCATTAATAGGAAGGGGAATTAGGGAATGGAATAATTTATCAAAGGAAATTTTCGAAGCATTTCCAAGTTCTTTGAAATCAAAGAAAAGATATGCAAACAACTGACAGGTTATCTGCCACCTGGGCGACATTCCTATATGCAGGTTAATGATTACTAATTGACGATGATTGCTGATGTTAAAAACGAGTGCTTTCGAGAGGACGTGTGTATGTGTGTATGTTTAGTCTTTAGCTAGAAGGATGATCACTTCCCCAGTAGTGTTATCACAGTCAGATAGCTTAGGTATCACTGAAGAGACGTGTTGGGAATATAGGGTGTGTGGTAGTTTAGCGATGCTTTCATGACGAAGTCAGAATTTTCTATTGTGTATTATCCCACAGAGCACACCGAAATGTGAGCACCTGACGACACTACAATGTATACTTAACGGACCGACTCTATAGGGATGATGTTACTAGCGTCGTTTGTACCTTAATTACTTCTGTATTATCTTAGCAAAGTTCAGACGAAGACAGAGTGATGAAAAGAAAATGACTTGATAATCCATCCCAGAGGGCATTGACTTAATAATAATTTCAGAAAATTTGTTCAGCAATGACATCAAGTATGTTTTTTTTCTGTGTGTGTTTATGCACCGATTAGCCGTTACGTTATGATCAAAGGGGAGAGTTGGCCATGCGGTTAGGGGCGCGCAGCTGTGAGCTTGCATCCGGGGGATAGTGGGTTCAAACTCCACTGTCTGTAGCTCTGAATATCGTTTTCCGTTGTTTCCCATTCTCATACATTAATTAAGGCCACGGCCGCTTTCTTCCCACTCTTAGGCCTTTCCTATCTCATCCTCGCCATAAGATCCATTTGTGTCGGTGCGACGAAGAACAAATTGTAAAAAACCAAAATTATCATTATGACTACCTGCGCAATAAGAGGTAGGACCACCTTTCGCTCACAGAACCGCGGCAAGTCGGCGGTGCATCGATTCAACGACGCCTCTGCTTTGCAGTGGTGAAGTTGCATGAACCCGCTTCTCCAAGTCAAGCTACAAATAGCCTATTCAATGGGATTAATATCAGGGCTGTTGGAGGACACGGCATTAAGTAAAATTCACTAGCATGTTCCTCGAAACAGTCCTTCTGATTCCTGTCAGTGCGGTATGCCGCGTTGTCCTGTTAGATGATGATGATGCTTGTTGTTTAAAGGGGCCTAACATCGAAGATCATCGGCCCTGTCCTGTTAGAAGTGGCCGTTACCATCAGAGAACAGTGTTGACTTGAACGGATGGACTTGGTTCCCAATAACGTCCAAGTACCTGATAGCTGTTAGGGATTGGTGTATCGGTGTCTCATTATAGCATCGCCCAAGTCCTCGCATCTTTTCCACAACCTATCTCCGCTCGACCATGCAACCATGTTCCATAGCCTCCGATGGAAATCGGCGTACAAACACTCGCCTGTCGATGGGAGGGACGAGGAATATGGAGTTTTCAGTCCAATGAGACTTTTTTCCATTCACCTACAGTCCAGGGCGATGATTTTGTGTTCACTTCATGCGCTGTTTTCGGAGGAGTGCAGTCAGCATTGGGATACGACAGGGTCATACACTCCGCGACCCAATGTGCAGTTCTGCTTAATGGACCGTGTGCTGGGAAACATTGGTCTGGTCATCTTCACTGTACCTGTTGGTGATTTCTCGAACTGTGGTTACATCGTCTCACCGAACAATGCAATGCAGCATCCGGTGGCGTCTGACAACAGTGAGCCGCGGTCGACACACGGCTGGACGACGCGTCGTTGTTTGATTATTGTTGCACCACTTTTGACTCATGCTCACAACAATGGCACGAGAACAGCCCACAAGCCACGCCATTTAAGAGATCCCGGGACCAAGGCGCCGCGTCATTACAATTTGCTCTCCCTACTGCAAATTTTTCTGTGTCCGAATGGTCATTATGCAGTGGCTCATCAGTGTACACAGAGAGCTAAATTTCATTTCCATACGATTAGGGTTTAGAACGGAATTGTCTCGAGGTATGTTCCATCCATCATTTAATCACAAAGAAGTTTCACCTGTTTCAGTTAAGTTTCCTATTCTTTAAAGCAGCATGGATTTGTCTACCATTCAAGAGGATTCTCATTAACGGCCCACTTTATCTACTGTTAGGTTTATGGATATCTTCAGCATTTAAGTTTTCTTAAATTCCTGCCAACGAGACCGGAAATTGGACCTACATCCTTGAACGTTGGACATAACATAATACTTGCGTGTTTATCCTGAAGCAATCTGAAGCAATATTATCATGACATGGTTAGCCTAATTGCTTGGTACGAAATCTTGGGGCAATAAATATCGATTGCCTTTCTTCTTAGTTAAATTGTTAATCATTGAACCCGATAATTTTGTTCCATAAATATCAACGCAAGTTATAATTTACAAGTGAAGAATTTGCACTAATTACAACTACACTTCATAATATTTCGATGGTTCCCTCAGTTGATCATTGGTTCATTTCCGGCCTCTGGATCCCAAGGTCATGGGTTCTAAACAGGCAGAGATCGTCAGATTTTTAAGAATGGAAAAAGTTCATTTGATACATTTAGTGTTTACTCGTAAAAGTTAAATCTCAACCACAGATCGCGCACCAGGGGTTCGGCTAACTCTGCTGTTAGCCATCTCACTCACTGTGCTTCATAATGTGTACCAATTATTTGTATATTCCTCTTCCATGTTTTTTCCTGAGTTTATGCTGTATTTTTGAAATGTTTTTACGAATTCAGAGATTTCTTTGGTCATGGTTTTGGTAATGCAGTGCCATGTAATACTATTTATTGAAATTAGTACGATATACGAGGTATAGTTAGCAGCTGAATAATATGGCTCAACATGTACCTGGTAAAGCAATCCAAAATGTTTTTAAATTTCATAGGTAAATATGATGATGATGATGATGATGATAATAATTGCTCATTGAAGGGGCCTAAGATCTAAATGTTATAGAACATACATTCATTTTGGATAAATACACATTTTGAGCAACGTAGTATTGTTATAATAGATAAAATGTAGATAGTTACTTTCTTCATTAACCTTTTTGTCAGTCTGGATGTTTTATAATTGTTAGCAAATAATAATTTCAAACTATTTCAATGTAGGATGCTGGGTCCAATCAAAAGGGTGTATTGAACCTAAAAAATAAACCTAATAATATCGTGGTATTCAGAGCTAAAGGAGTTGTCCTTGCAGGTGGTTTTCTGGCTTCGAATTTGCCGTAAACAGTGCTCTCTCCATCTTGTCTCGTGTATGGCCAAAGAATTGCAATATTCTCTTACACATCCGGGTAGGGTATTTAAGATCTTTCATGACAGGATTTGGTACGTTTACCAAACGGAGAACGCGTAGCTTCCTCCGCAAGAACTAAGTTTCAAAAGTGGCAATACGATTTTTATTATTGCTTTGATAGTCCATGTCTCACACACATACGAAAAAGACGGGCCTCTACAAGACGGATTTTTGAATTATTTGAGAAAGCTCTATTTCCACAGAATCTGACCAGCTTAATTGCAAGTTACAAAATTCATACTGGGGTCCGTATTGAACTACGTATACGCTAATGAAAGACGTGTCTCTTAGAAGTCCACCTTTTCAATGCATTTTTTTATTTATTAGGTATAAAAAACGAAATTACATGTTAAAATATTGGGACATGTTTCACCTATGATGCAGGCATCATCCACCGTGCTATTCTTAACATTTAAAATTGAAGAGGTCGAAATGACTTAAGGCTAAGCTTAAAAAAAACTACATAAAATAGCTTATAACATTTTAAAAAAATCACAAAATCACACTTATTAAAATAGAAAGACCAATTGAGTGAAAATGAAAATGACATGAAGGTAATATTGATCGCGTGTGGCAGTTAATATTTGTGAGCACTCAGGTTCACTTGTATATATGTTCTTAAAACTTGTTTCAAAAATGCTATCACTTGAGGCCGTAATTGTGGCTATTTAAAATCAAAATAAGTGTTCTTGACTTATATGCTTCCTGTAGACGGAGTAGAAGAGGGGACTTCCAGAGAAATTTCTTCCTATGGCTGAATGTTATATTTAGCACAAGAAATTCCGATTGCAGCAGAGAGTAGTCTGAAACGAAAAAGGGGAAAGAGGAATACCCTAATTATAAGTTCAGGCAAAACTATTTGGGGAAAATGTGACGGAAGACTGACAAGTAGCGTTTGGCTTGCCCACTTGCGGTCCACACTTTGCTGCTGACAGCCTAGGTGCCGGAGTTTGTTTTGCGGCCGAGGCCAAGGCTGCGCGTCTAGTATGGTATCTGCTGTATGTGGACGGGAATGCTGGGGAAGGAGAGGGAGGAGTGGGGAGGGAGGGAACTAAGGTCGTTGGTGGGCGACGTTAAAGCTAGAGAGGGTTTATCTGTGATTTGAGTGGAAGTATCTCTTAATTTCAGTTTATTTAGAAAATATGGAAGCAGTCCGTAGAGGGGATTACGTAACTCAGTGATATCATTCAAGTTACGATCTCGGTTGCTAAGGCGATGAATGTTAATATAGATACTTGCATACGCATTCATTAACCTACCCTCTTTAATCTCTTTAAAATAGTTATATCTTGCTCTATGGTAGTATAAGTATGACCTGTTTCCCTCATATGGTTACTCATTGCCGAAAATATTTGGTACTTGTTATAGTTAAATTGCTCTAAATATCTGATGGAAAAGCTTCTCTCAGTCTGTCCAGCATATGAAAATCAGCAGTGAGAACAAGTAAGTTTGTAAATCCCTGAGCCAGAAAATCGATGTTTTACGGGGTTAAGGTGTTGTGATTTAGAAAAAAAGAATCTGGTTTGTGTTATTAGTAGTAAACAAAGCACTAAAATCGTTTTTTTAAATGCATTGGAAATTTGATGTATGAAGGTGGCGTATTCGATCTTTTTTGGTTTGTCACAGATCAGCGTAGAAATTTGTTTTTGTTCTACTTGATAAATGATTTTGTTGACCATGTTTACTTTATAGCCATAAAATTTAGGTATATTTCGTATGAATTGTAACTCCTTATTACTGTTATTTAGTTTATTTTCCGGGTTGAACCGTGGAGTTGTTTTCTGTGCATTCCGTACAGTTTGCCGACGTTTCGAAAACGTTGCAGTATTCTTTGTCAAGGCGACTGAAATACCCCTACTCGATCCGAGGTAATCAGTCTCCCAGGCAGCAATCACTCTGAAAAAAACGGTTCAACCAGGAAAATAAACTAACTTTCACCTCTAAAATACGAAATCCTTATTACTGTCCTTGCGTGAAAGGCGGAGTTCGAAAGCTCGGCATACTAAGGTGAAATAACACGCTCTTTTTTGGGCGTTCGGATGAAAGGAATTATTTTTTATTGTAACCAATGGAAACGTAGGATTTCTAAATATTTAGTAACTAAAGTTGTCTACTTTTCGTGTTATGGTAAGATCTAGGAAATTTATCGAGCCATTAACTTCTTCCTCTAGAGTAAATTTTATTTTTTGATCCAAAGAATTAGGGAAATATAATATATTGCTACTAAAATTGTGGCGATGATCTATGACCGCAAGAGTATCATCAACATAGCGGACCCAGAGCTCTAAAACTTGTATTTGCTAATAATTTTAGTATGTTCTAAATAGTCTAGGTAAATGTCAGCTAAGATGCCTGAGGCCGCAGCCCCCATAGGTAGACCTTCTTGCCGATATATTTTTTTGGTTAAATGTACACAAGTACTTGTTATTTAGAAGCTTATTAATGGTGACGTTTCCAAAGAAACATGCGGGCAACGTAGCTGTAAATGTACTTGATAGGTGATATATTTCGACCTCTAAAGCTTATACACAAGCTTAAATTGAAATAATAAACTGATCGGAATTATTGTCAATTTCTGGATGAGCACAATGCCGTAGCTGAAACATTCAGGTGATTATGAACTTGGTGCCAAATGGATATGGACGATCACTCTTAGTTGTTTCGTACATCCTCCTCCTTCTTCTTCTTATAATAACAACAACAATAATAATAATAATAATCATAATAATAATAATAATAATAATAATAATAGTGGCCACGTCCGTAGCGTAACGGTTACCGCTGTTATCTGCCATCCTCGGAGGCCCGGGATCGATTCCTGATACTGACAGATATTTAAAATTGTCAGGATGGTTGATAATGTGATTGAAATTGTGCTTGCAGCTCACCTCCATGGGTGGTGTGCCTGAAAAGAGCTCGACCACCTCGCGACAACGGCACAAATTTGTATTTTACTTAGCCATTCTATTGGTACAAACCATCGTCAGGTATCCTGGAAATGATTTTGAGCACAGTTTAAGTTATGGAT